>NC_048595.1:380265895-380322233 GCF_003668045.3 Cricetulus griseus | reverse complement strand
AAATTTTTAAAGATGTATTTATTTATTATGTATACAGGGTTCTGCCTGCATGTCAGAAGAGGGCACCAGATCTCATTATGGACAGTTATGAGCCACCATGTGGTTGCTGGGAATTGAACTCAGGACCTCTGGAAGAGCAGCCACTGCTCTTAATCTCTGAGCCATCTCTCCAGCCCTATTTATTTATGTTTTGTTTTGTTTTTCCAGACAGGATTTCTTTGTGTAACAGCCTTGGCTGTCCTGGAACTTGCTTTGTAGACCAGGCTGGCCTAGAACTCACAGAGATCCTCTTGCCTTTGATTCCTGAGTGCTGGGATCAAAGGTGTATGCCATCATTGCCCAGCAGATTTATTTTTATTTCTGTGTTTATTAAATGGGCCATGTATGCTGGTGTTCCTGAAGGCCAACTGGAGTTAAAGGCAGTTATGAGACATCCAGTGCAGGTACTGTGAGCCAAACTTAGGTCTTTTGAGAGAACAGCAAGCATTCTTACCCCCTGAACCATCTATTGAGCCCTGCCACACATAGAAAAAAAGGTTAGGAGTTATCATTTTATGTGAGGAATGCATGTGTACTGTGGTGTGTCTGGGACCCACACTAAGAAGAATGTGTTGGATCTTCTGGAATTGGAGTTTATCTATGGTTATAATTGAATTGAACTTGGATCCTTTGCAAGGGCAACAAGTGCTGTTAACCTCCGAGCCATCTCTCCAGCCTGCTGGTGAAGGGATTCTAATGCTGTTGAAATATCACCTCATTGGTTTTTTTTGGCACTGATTTACACATTGTCACATAGCTATGTGGATATGTTAATAAGCCAGTGAACAGTTCTTCAGGCCTAAAGCAAGCCTTTGTTGAATGTGGCTACTTGGGCTGTTTGTATAGGATACTTCTATTTGGGGTAGAAACTCCCCATCAGTCAAGTATATTCCATTGAAGCTAAGAAAATATGGCATTTGGAATTTGTTGCCCTAGTTCGGAATACTTTCCCATATTTAAAGCAATCAAAACTGTAGAAACTCTTATTATCTAGCCTACCCTCACCTTGTACAGAAGTGTCAGCAAGGTGTGGGTGTGGGAAGAGGAGCTTCTGGCTTGAGCAGCCTACAAGTGCTGGGACCATTTCCTGATGTGGGATTTCCAGACTGATGCACTGTCTGGAACAGAGTGGTGAGGCGGAGTTTACAGGAATATGGGAGGGTTGAATGGAGGTGTCCAGAAGGCAAAGTTGGATGTGTGGGTTTGAGCCCAAGAACAGATGTGGGGCACAAAGCTGAAGGAGGTTTGATGTGTGGGAATGAAGGAATTTGCTCAGGTAGAGTGTGCTGTGGGAGACAGGGCCTATGGCAAAAGTGGTAGTCTTTGGTCAGGGAAGCTGTCAGTGAGGAGTGGGAAGAACACGAAGCCTCTGATTGCTCTTTGTCTTCTGCTGAGGGTGAGAGCTAGAGAGAAGGGAGGTTGGTGGAGGTGAACTATAGAGGCTGGAATTGTGAATTGGCCAGCTTCTGGTTGACAGTACACAGGGAAGTGAGGGTCCCTGGAGAGCCAGTTGTTGCCAGTAGGCTGGTCAGAATGAGGCAAGAGGTTAACAGTTGGATTGGTAGCTTTTCTCTAGGCAGGTGAGAAAGAACTGAGTATAAAGGAACTGGAAGTCTTCCTGCTGAATCCTGTGGGTGAAGCTGTGGCAGTGGTTGGCCCAGGACTAATGAGAAGAAATGTGGTTGATTCGGGGCCATAACATAGAACACTGAGGAGGGGCTGTCTGATGAAAGAATTTTTACATCACAACCCTTTGAATTTCTGTTGACTCTTCCCCATGAATGTGAACATTAATTCAAAAGGCGAAAACCTGTTTCTTCAGTGACAAAAGCAGGCTCTATGGCTATCAGCAGAACTCTCTGGAAACAAACACTAAGGGTTTAAGACAGTGCCTGCAAAGTCTGAGGGATGAATGTGTGTTGTGTGTATCCAACATTCTGGGAGGTACTTGACATTCATAAAGCAGGTACACATGGAAGACCTCCCAGAGCCCCACCCTGTTCTTCCCTCCCTGCGAGATACTGACAAGAGGCCTGCCAGCCTCGTGAAACACAGGTGCATTTCTTTGCTGAAAGGCACACAGCTTTCTTATTCAAAGAAAGAATATTGTTTCTCCTTTCTCTTGTAAGGCACACTCCAAGTCATTTTCTAGGACCTAGGCTAAGGAGCCTTAGTTTTTTTCCACGTCTCCACCAGCCCTTGTCACTCAGTGACTGAGCTGACTTGTTCATTTATTGGTTCAGACATGTAATTGGCTAATATTTAAGTGTGTTCCTAATGCCAAGCACTGGGGGACAAGGATGAATATGCGCAGCCCTTGCTCCCAAGTAACAGGTGTCTGTACTGTTCTATATACATCCAGTTTGAAATGTAAACCACTTTCCTGCTGCCCTTTTTGGTGGCTGTGTGTGTCAGCCCTGTCAATTCACCATTGTTTTCTTAGCTTTTGAATATTTGATTTGTCTCCTGTTTTGTTGTTATAAATATTACTGGGATGAACATTTTGTTCAAGCTATTTTTTCCTATGCGTTTATTTGCTTGGGGCGTATTCCCCAGAGTAGGACTACAGAGTCAGAGGTTGGTAGCTATTACCAGCCTTGTTCTGTATTTCCAGATTTTTCCATAAAGGCTTTTGGCAATGTAAGAATATATTCCTGTTTCCCATAACTCCATCCCAACAAGTTATTGACCTGTTTCAAGGAAGCCCTGCTCCTTCCTCCCATATTTTATTGTGTTCCATCTGTATAGATTATGCCTCACTAGTGAGCAGTACCAGTTTTCAGGAACTGATGACAAAAATGTTGGCTTTTCTTACCACCCCCAACTCTCCCACATATTCCTGTGTGGTACCTAGGTGTGCAGTCCATCCAGTACACAGTGACCCTGGGACCAGGTTGATCTAGGAAACCCTGCTCCCTCCAGCAGAAAGGACAGCATTAGGACTTTATACTCATGTGGTTGGGACAGCTCATGCCACATGGTTTAGCAGATGCCCATGAGTGCTTCTGCTTCTCTGTTCCAGCTCACTATGCCACTGTTGTTAATGCAAAACGGTACAGTTGTCAAACTGTGTGACTTTGGGAAGCCATTTCTCAATACAACCGAGAGCAGTTGTATTGAGTTCCTACATGTCTGCTCTAGAGAAATGAAGATGTACGTAGGGCTGTGCAGAGACCTGTACATATGTGTTCACTGCAGTACTTTTCATAATAGACCAAGAGCAGAACTTGTTAATCATAAACAAATTGGAGTATGTTGATACAATGGAATGTTACTTATCATTAAAAAGGAGTGAAATACTGATATGGGCTACAACACTCAAGAACTTCACAGGCGTGCTTAGTGGAAGGAGCAAAGCTACATCATGTATGCTTCCTTTAATATGAACTGTAAAGAGAGGCTAAGCCCTAGTGATCAACTGTTAGGTGATAGAGGGGAAAGACATGACTGCTAAGGGTCATGGGATGTGTCTGGTGTGATGGAAATGTTCTCAAAATTGACTGCTGATGCTGACACAACTCGGTGAGCTTCATAAAAACCACTTTGTCCATTTTAGATGGGTAGATTATGCATAAGTTGTATCTTAGAAAATAGCTGTTTTCAGTAGTTAAGCCTTTTTGTCACACCCCAGCCCCATGCTAAATAATTCCTTTCATTAGTCTCCCACCCATAGTTCTGGAGATTGAAGCTAGGGCCTTAGCTAGTAGTCATTCTACCTATCCTGACTTTGGTCTTTGCTAGACAGATGTGTATGGGACCTTTTAGTTTATATACATACAATTCCATTCTTTTTGCTTTTCTCAAATTTCAATTTCCAGTATTAAACACAAAGTTCCAGTCAGTGTCAGCAGAAGTGGGCAGGGCTTTGCAGTTCCAAGGGAAGCCACCAGGACTGATCTTTCAGCCCAGATTGTGGAGTGGATCCCTCTTCAGGCCATGTCATGATGGGCACTTGTTCCTGTCCTTGGGCATAGCTCTGGTATTACTTCCCACTGACTTGCTAACCTTGGAGACCATCCTCTTCTTTTTTCTTTCCATGGCAGTAAAAGGTGTAGACATCAAGAGATAGTGTGTGAGGTGGCTGCTACCTGTAGGGTGGGGGTGGGGGTGGGGGTAACTTACCTCTGTAGCATATGTATTTTCGTTAAGCAAAGCCTGTGCTGCCAGGAGTGAAGACAACATGGGCTCACAGCCTAATGACATGCTCTCCTTTGCAGAGAACAGAACAGTGTTTTTAGAGGAAATTGACTATCCTAGCCACTGAGCAGTAGTTGGGGTTTTAAGTGAGCCTGTGCTTTCTTTTTTTTTTTTTTTAGCCCATACTCTTCCTGGCTGACTAAACATAATAGCACTGGGTAGTAGGTGTAAAGCCCATTCATAAGCATTGCCCTGTGTGAGCAAAACCTCATCTTTAAAACAAAACAAAACAAAACAAAAAAACCCAAAACTATTGTTCTGCTGCTAAGTAGCTTCCTGTAGTAGTTTATCAAAGGTCTGGTAAATGCTCAGCTCACTCCTAGGCAGTCTCCAAGAAGGCAGGCACTCAGGAGACAGTACTTAGTGATGGTGAGTGGTGAATTCCTCTCTGCAAGAGGCAGTAATAGTGACCTTCCATTTATATTTGGAGAACTGGGCAGGGCAGGGTATATCTCTCCCTCATGTAGAAAGTGAAGAGTCAGAGGCTGGTGGGAAAGTAGCTTACATAGGAGTTAGTTGGCAGCTTGGGAAAGCCAAAGTGAAGCCCTGGAGTTCAGGCTTCCTGATCCTCTCCACTGTGGGTTCTAGTTCCTCTCAACCTGGAGAGCAAAAGTAGTTGAATATTTTGTATGAAAGCACAGTCTAGAGTGCATTAGCCACTTCCTCGTGGGGATGGCTCTTCAGGAGCTATGGGCATCTGTGAAGTTAAGTCTACTTACCTAGCTCTAACTGTGTCACGCCTTACCATTTTCTTTCCATTAGATTCCTTCTGTGTATTTTTTTTTTTTCAAGACAGGGTTTCTCTGTATTGCTTTAGAGGTTGTCCTGGAACTCGCTGTGTAGACCAGGCTGACCTCGAACTCACAGAGATCCTCCTGCCTCTGCCTCCCGAGTGCAGGGATTAAAGGCACGCACCACCAATGCCCAGCCTGTGTATTTTCTTGTATCACTGTTGGCATTCTTGTATTAATACCAGATTTGAAAATGTGTCATTTTTGTCCTTTTAAAAGTAGCTGTATTTTAACTCTGTGGGGCATCAGCTTGTATTCAAGTCAAGAATATTTTCAGCTGAGTGTCCACGTTCCATTCCTAGGGCACTTCCAAGCCAGAGGTTTAGAATACATTGCTGTGAGAGCACTCCCTGACCTGTTCCCATTACAGAAGAAAAATGCCTTTGGGGGGGACCACATATGAGCCCCACCCAGACCTTCGCTGGTGACATCCTGTGGGTGAGTTGATAGCTGACAGCTGGCCTGAGACCTTCTGGTTTTGAACTTCCTCCTACCTTAGATTCCATCTCTTTGACCTGAGACGGTCATTGCCCTAGAACAGGCCATCTGAAAATGACCAAGACACCTGGTCCTTAGTTTGTTGTATTTGTGCTGTTAGGATACAAAAGACTCCAGGACAAAACGTATTACTACAAGAACTCACAATCTGTTTTTGGACTGAATCTCACAACTTTTATAACTTCTATCTCTCTCCTTGTTTCCGTTTCCTAATGCCTGGTGATTTGTATCCTACACAGATAAGTAGGACAGAGCCAGCTCTTCTTTGTGGAGCTCCAGGTGTGGAATGAAGACAGGCTGCAGGGTAGCTGGGCAGACATAGCCCAGAGCTGATGCCAACTGTGACAGGCTGTTAGGAGGAGGTAGCTGAGCCTGGAGGACCTGGCAGAGCAGGACCATTAGTGTTTATGAACTCTCTGCTTGGTGTGAGCCTTGGCACATACCACAGTCTGGCAGAAGGAGCTTCACTGACGTCTTCTGAAGCCTGCTGGGCAGAGAGCAGCAGCTGTTGTGTGATACCTCCTTTCCTTTAAGAATCAAAAGGGAAGGTCTAGTCTTTCTTTCATTGACTGTGGTTCCAAAGTAGCAAGTGTTTCTGCTTGAGACTTTTCTCCTGTAAACAGACTGACATGCCTTTCTCTGGGCTTCGGATCTGTCTTCATTTTCACTCTGAGGCCCGATATTCTCTAATCACATGTCTGCTGCTTTCTGACAGGAAACCGCCTAGGAACTAGAGTTCTACTGCAAATAGAGAGGTGATAGCCACAGATCTTCCCAGAGCTACCTCCAGTAATTGATTGGTTGGTTCCAAAAATACTTGCAATTCTGTTCAGTTTAAATGCCATGGGTTCTTAGGGTTGATACAAGACAAACATTTGGCAAAATGAGGTTGCTTATTCTCTGCATGTGTATGGGTCAAGGAGGGTGGGTGAACTGAGCAATCTGCTGGGTGGGTGGGTATCTGCTTTACTTTATTTTGAAGGGGTTGGGAAGATTGAGGGAGTTCAGGACTTCTAACTGAGCCAGCCCCATGCCTGTGACTGGTGTCCAAGGTGTGCTGGACCTTCCTACTGCTTGGGGATCTGTGGGTTGGGTGGGGTGTCTGTCATACCTTGGTATGGGCTCTTCATGCTGGTGTGGCTCCCACCTTCACTGGGATGGTAGAGGAGAGATTGACCCTCACACCAGGCCTATCAGGGTGAATAGGAGTTGACTAGGAAGAGCAGTCTGGGGCAACAGTGTGTCATACTAGTTGTTCACAGAGGCTGAGGCCACTGGAGAGGTAGGTTGGCCATAGTATGAGGCCTCTGAGGGTCTTCTGTTATTGAGAGCAGTTTGAGAACATGAAGGTGAGGGTGGTGTGCATAGCCAAGAAGTGGTCATGTGGTAGTGAGCATATGAATGCCGTCAAGGTCCCACCTTCTGGCTGAGCCATGGTATCCTCAGTGTAGCTCACGCAGCCCTGGTTCCGCTTTAGAATTTTGCCTTTGTTGAGGTTCACTGCATGAATGTTCGTCTCTGTACTCTTAACTAAATATGTAAGATCTTACTCATCTGGTAAAATTAGACAACCCGTAGACTTCTCTTTACTCTGCCTTGTTTCTCCACTGGGGAAGAAGCCCGGGAGACAAGTAAGTGTGTCAAGGAGCTGCTGTTCTCTCAGCACTGAGGACAGTGTGAGTCACTAGCTCTGCTGGTATTTCAGTACTGTTTATTTTTAAACAGTTCTGTGCAAGCAGAGTTTCCTCATGGTTTCTGTTACTAAGGCTCCATAATATTTCCTTAGGTCTGTGTGCCTGTGCTTTCACACACTGGACTTTCTAGTCCCTCAAGCTGTCTCCTGGTCAGGGTAGGAAGCAGTGTTTCCCCAGCTGCAATAGCAATTCTCTCTGAATGGGAAGAGTCCATTGTTGCTTCTGAATGTTGGAAAGAAGGGGCTGGTCGGTGGAAGGCGCTGTGTGACTCAGGGCTGCCAGGCCTCCCATCTTGGGGCTGAGTGAGCAACTGTTCCCTCTTCCTCAAGGCCTTTACTTCCAGGTCTCCTGGTTGAGAGTACAGATAGGCTGGTTGGCTTGGGAAGTGTCGGTTTTACATCCTGGCCCGCCCTTAGTTCTTGGGATCCTCAAACACAAGTGATTTTTTTTTTTTTTTCCCTCTTACACTTTGTTTAGAGGCAACCTCATACTGTAGTCCAGGCTGGCCTGGAACTCATTACATAGCCAAGGCTAGACTCAAGCTTTTGGAACTTGTAGCAATCCTCCTCACTCGCCTCTTGAGTATTGGGATTGTTAGTATGAGTCACCATGCCTGGTTTTTTTTTTTTTTTTTTGTAACAAAACATAGAACCTATTTCTTCCTCATTTGGCATGGTATTAAGTTTGGACATGAGTAGACAGAGTCCTGAGGACAAATTAGAAATGCCCAAGTTATACACATTCAGGATTCCTACACCAATTTCTCTTTTTCCTCACTTCCATATTCCTGTCATATTTCTCTTGCTCAGTTCCTCTGATTTGTCAGCAAAGACAAACTGACTACTGCAGAAGGAAGGCAGTTTGTTAGGCTTTTACTGGACTCCAGTTGCAGCCCTGGGAAATGCCTCCTCTTAGGTTACTAAGCTATTATCAGATAGGAGCCATTCTTCACCTCCCTGGCTTCGTTTTCAGGAGTGTTTCAGTTACTCTTACTGGTCATTTATCTTTGAGGAGGTTCTTTGTTTTGAGATTCAGTCTTTAAAGACAGCCTGTTTGCTAGCCCTCACATTCTGGCCATATTTACTTTGTCTTCTGGCCCATGCACTTGGGATGGTTCTGTAAGGTTCTTCTCTGCTCTTGGAGAAAGTGTATTTCCTAGATGATTGTCCAGGGTCTAAAGATAGGCCCAGAGGACTGTGTGGAAGAGGCAGTTCATGGCCACCTCAAAGTGTGGTATTTTAGAGGTAACTAGTTTAGGGATAGCACATGAAATCATCTCACACTAGTTTCTGAGCATATTCTTGAGTCTTAGGGAACCTGTGCTGGCTAGATGTCTTCAGGTTCTGCTATAATCATGCATGATGACAGAACTGCTTGGTACTGGAGGGCTGAGAGTGCAGTATGAACTGACTTAGCTCCTTACAAGCTCTTGCTCTGATACACAGTAACTACCAACTGCTGCTGTTTCTGTTATTCAGCAGAACATAGTAGCATAACAAGGTGTATCAGTGCTCTGGACATGCCCAGGAGGTTCCAGGTATGGGACATTGTCTTAGGGTTTCTGTTGCTGTGAAGAGACACCATGACCATGACAGCTCTTATAAAGGAAAACATTTAATTGTGGTGGCTCGCTTACAGTTCAGAAGTTTAGCCCATTATGGTCATGGTGGAAAACAAGGTAGCTTGCAGGCAGACATGGTGTTGGGGGAGGAGCTGAGAGTCCTTACATCTTGATTCACAGGCAACAGGAAGTGGTCTTTGAGACACTGGGCATGAGTTGAGCATATATGAGCCCTCAAAGCCCACCTTCACAGTGACACGCTTCCTCCAACAAGGCCTCACCTTCTAACAGTGCCACTTCCAGGGGGGGCAATTTTCTTTCAAACTACCCACAGACACTCTGCTGACTTTGTGGATGGATCAATAGACCATTATAGAAAAATTGCTTCTCACCTATTTTGCTCTCAGCTCAGGATATTTTTGGTTAGTAATCTAAATAATTAGTCTTTTTGCTTTCCTGCGTGTACTGTACGACATGCTAGTGTTGGCCTTCATGAATAAAATTGAGAGAATCAGTGCACTCAGATCCATCAATATCTTACACAGCTGGGACCCTGGGAGGTCCACCAGCTTCCTTCAACCCTTCTTCCCTGTCTTGAGTTGAGCTCAGTGATTTGCACCTGTTCCTGCCTCATCCTGAGCGTGTAGCCTGGCTTTCAGACTCAGTTCTTTCCCTTCCTGGGGGACCTGAGCACATGATACACAACAGCATCTGTTTCTTCATCTTTTGGGGCTGTTGAAGAGTAGGTATGCCCTAGCACTGGGGCTTACACACAGTAACTGTCAACTGCTGCTGTTTCTGTTTTTCAGCAAAGGCAGGAACTACACCCCACAATAGCCCTCAGGGCTCATCTCACCATCTTTATTCTGCTTTTTACTCAGGATGTAAATTGCTTGTGTTAGTTGTTAGCACTGGCCCTTTGACTTTTAGCCTTAGTTCACATATGGGTTAGGACAAGGATAGGATGCTGTGTCAGCAGCATCATGAGTAATTTCTGTGATATGAGTGGACTTGATTTACTGCAAGATCTCGGAAGAGAAGTGAGCTAGTTTTGGTGAGGATGCACACATAAGGAAGTTGATGCTCAGGTCCGATGAGATGGAAAAGTACTTGCAGCCTTGACCTCACTACAAATATGCACTTGTAATTTTTGGTGTTGTTTGTTTGTTTGTTTGGGTTTTCCAGACAGGGTTTCTCTGTATAACAGCACTGGCTATCCTGGAATTCACTCTATAGACCAGGCTGGCCTTGAACTCACAGAGATAACCCCACCAGCGCTGGGATTAAGGGCATATGCCACCACCACTTGGCATATATATATATATATATACCACTTCTAACCTCTGATCTGTGCAACTTTTCCCATAATCTCTTTCTAGTGAGAAGCCCTTTGAAGGCATTAAGAGATCAACTCTTTTCTTTTTTTTTTCTTTGCCTTTTTGTCTTTTTGACAAAAAGGCTCTCCTGGAACATTTGTAATCCAGACTGGCCTCAACTCAGAGATCCTTCTACCTTTGCCTCCTGAGTACTGGGATTAAAGGCATGCACCACCATTCCTGGCTGATTAATTTCAATTCTCAAGTGACAGTAGTGAGAGAAAATATGAGAGACTTGCCCAAAGTCCCACAGATGCTTAATATCAGGTTTTGAATCAATCTCCTAAATTTTGACTCGAAGATCACTTTGTAAAAACTGACTTTTGAGGAGACTATAGAGACAGCTCTGCAGTCAAGCACTTCCTGCTTTTCCAGAGGACCCAGGTCCAGTTCCCAGCAGCTGTAACTTTAGCTCTAGGGAATCTGATATACTCTTCTGTTCTCTTAGGACACTAGCTTACAAGTAGCATAAGTTCACACAAACATATAAATAAAATCTTAAAGTATGATTTTTGACTCATCAGAATTATGGTGGGCTGGGCAGTGCTGGTGTATGCCTGTAATCCCAGAACTGGGGAGGCAGAGGCTGGTGGATCTCTGAGTTTGAGGCTACAGAGCAAGGTCCAGGACAGCCAGGGCTACACAGAGAAACCCTGTCTCAAAAAAATCAGAAGAAGAAGGAGAAGAGGAGGAAGAGAAATTATAGTGGTTTTGCTTGTTTTTCTTTTGTTATTTATATTCTTAAAAATTATTTTTATATGTGTAGTTGTCTTACTTGTATTTATGTCTGCAAAACCGTGTGTATTCAGTGCCCAGGGAGGCTAGAAGAAGATGTTGTACTCCCCTGAAACTGGAGCTACAGACATTTGTGAGCTGCCATGTTATTTCTGGGATTTGAACCCAGGTCCTCTGAAAGAGTAGCCAATACTCTTGACTGCTGAGCCATTTCTTCAGCCCCCAGAAATTATGATTGGTATAGATTTACTGTTTCTGTTTGTTTGAGGGTGTATGAATATCTAGCGTACTTTTCTTTTAAAATTGGTATTCTAACCTTTAGAATCCAGCATGTTGTAGTGGACACAGTTTCCCACTCATTATTGAGTTGAGTGCTCTACACAGCATTCCAGAGAGAGAAGTCACTCTATTTGCTGATCGCTATCGCTTCCTTTAAGGAATGTTCCCTTTTCCAGATGAAGTCATTGGAAACAAAATAGGTTGTGGCAGATAGCCTAGTTGAAACACGTGTTTCTGCTTATTAACAAATGTTCGAGGCCATATGTTAGCTCGGGCCTGAGCACCCATTGTGTGCAAGGTGGCTTGAAGGCTAGAGAAATGCAGGAGACCTTGTCCTTCTTACAAGGGACAGACTGGACACACACTGAACCTGGCAGTATAGGGAACCCAGAGGCCCGAGGCATCAGATGGGCTATAGGGCTTCCTGTACGGCTGTAGCAAACAGAGCTTGAGCTGCCTATTTTTGTTTTTGTTTTGTTTTGTTTTGTTTTGTTTTGGGTTTTTTTTTTTGGTTTTTTGAGACAGGGTCTCTCTGTGGCTTTGGAGGCTGTCCTGGAACTAGCTCTTGTAGACCAGGCTGGTCTCGAACTCACAGAGATCCGCCTACCTCTGCCTCTCGAGTGCTGGGATTAAAGGCATGTACCACCACTGCCCAGCTGCCTATTTTTCCTTGAGCTACCAAACCCATTTGAGTAAAGTAGTCCTAAGCTCCAAGAAAGAGCCCAAAAGCTTTTAGAGGATTTGAAGGAAAGAACATATAATAAGATGGGAGGGGGTGTTAAAGTTGTATTAATAAAAGAATTCTCCACTTTAGATAAAGACTCCCATTAGTTTCCTTCTGGGATCTCATCTCCTTGAGTCAGGATCACTTACTCTTGAGTTCAGCTCACCCTAAAACCTCCAGCAAGTTTTAACAGAGTGACTGGTACCCAAGGAAATGTGGATGCAAGACTCAGGGCAGTGAGCAAAAGAGGGCAGTGATGCAGACTCATGCCCTCTCAAGAGTTTCCAATTGTAGCATGGTAGTGCAGGCCTTTAATCCTAACACTCTCATGGCAGGGGCAGAGGCAGCTCCATCTCTGTGAGTTTGAGACTACCCTAATCTTCACCAAGTTTCAGGATAGCCAAAGCTATATAGAAAGCCTCTGTCTTGAAATAATGAAGCAGATAAATAAATAAATAAATAAATAAATAAATTTAAAAAACCCAAAATACAAAAAAGCCAATTGTGGTGTTAGAAATTGAAAGCACTATGGAGTTGGAGGTGCTAGGGTGCTGCCTGCCCCACACAGGTCTGTAGTGCAGGAAGAAGGACATTCCAGGCAGAGGATGAGTGAACTGGCTGCAGCTGACAGTGCCAGCGTCAACAGAGTAACTGCCTGGTTGGAGTTGTGTGCTGTAGGACGTGAGGTTTGAGGACCAGACAGTTTGGTGGGAAGTGAACAGGGCTCTACCTGTGGAGGCCGCTTGCTGCAGGGGCATGCATTACTATGCTGACCTAGATTTTGAGAGGGTCCTAGTATTGACAGTAGACTGAAGTGGGACTGGGTGCTGGGAGAACTGCTAGGAGACAACAAAATGGAGAGAAGAGGTGACAGGGGCAGTGATGATCCAGAGGGAAATGGGGAAGAGGAGCTGTCATCTCTTTCGGTTTGCAGATGGGAGAGAGGCTAGCCTAGCAGTGCATGGAAAAATCTTTCTTGAAGCTGTGAGGGTGTTGTGGAATTTGGTCCTATGGGACCACCCTTCATCCCAACATGGCGTCATTCACGAAACAAAATGTTTTGGTTTTTGCCTGTTTTATTTTCAAAAGCATTCTGTGCTGTTAGCTGACATTTCAAATAGCTTAGGAGGTTGCAAGTAGTAGGTAGACATTCCCTTCACCACCAGGGGCACAAGTGTTCCAATGAGGACTGTGAACTTTGGTTAGTGTTTAGCAACTGTGAACTAGTTGTTGCCCTACTGGTGGGGCATATGTTGCTGCTGCTAGAGTCGCCTGTGTTCCCGTCTCTGCTCAGCCCTTGTGCTGGCTGCCCGGTGTCCTGTGCTTCAAGTATATTTTCTCTTCTTTTAAATCTCTTGTCTTTTCTTTTCAGATAGGAACTTGCTGGTCAGGAAAGCTGGCCTTGTCAGTCCTACTTCCTTAGCCTCCCTGGTGCTGGAATTGCAGGCCTGTGTCACTTCTCCCAGCTGTGGTATCAGCATTTGATGGGCTTTCATTTTTCAGTTTTGTTTTCTGCTGCTACAGCATTCCCACAGTGAACACCTGCTCTTGGCTGTCTGTGCTGGCTGAACTCATCTGTAGAATAAATTTGTAGCTGAAACAGGCTTTGGGAACGATGGTAACTTCTCTCCTTGGAGGTTTGGACATTGCAGAGCTAAGGACAAACACATAGGTGCTTGAGGTTTGTTTTGTTTTGTTTTGTTTGTTTTGTTTCTTTGCTGTTGTTTTTGGTTTTTTGTTTGTTTGTTTGTTTGTTTTGGTTTTTTCGAGACAGGGTTTCTCTGTGGTTTTGGAGCCTGTCCTGGAACTAGCTTTTGTAGACCAGGCTGGGTCTCGAACTCACAGAGATCCACCTGGCTCTGCCTCCCAAGTGCTGTGATGAAAGGTGTGCGCCACCAATGCCTGACCCATGTGGGCACTTCTGCTTCCCTCCATGGTTAATGTTCAGCAAGGATCAAAGAGGAGGGCTTCCTGCTCTTCTTTCAGGGGAGACAGACAAGCACAGTACTTGGATGGTCTTACCTTCTACAATAGCCTATAGGCCTCAAAAATGACCTCTTGGTTTTCCTTTTAGAGTGAACTAGGGATTAAAGAGAAGCCAGAGGTCTTACGTAATACATCCTTTGTTTACCTGGTACTTGTTAACAGGCCAGAAATGGTAGAAGGAGGTTGTGCCAGCTTCCACTGGGGCCAAGGGCAACTGTGACATACTCTGTTAACCTCTAAGCCTCTGCACACAGGCAGAAAACTGGCTCTGGGACAAGTATTGACCTTGTGCAGCAGCAGAAGTCAAAGGAAGCAGGGACCTAGACATTCTTACCCCATCCTTAGTCCTGGATTTCTAAGGAGTGCCTCTTAAAATAGGATTGTCTAGTAAAGGTCTTTGGAGGACTCACTGTGTGCTTGCTGGCTTTGGACAGGGTCTCACATTGTGGCTCAGACGGCCTGAAACATGTTCTACAGCCCAGGCTGCCTTGAACCCAGCAGTCCTATTGCCTCAGCTTCCCAAGTGCTGGGGTTACACACATTGGCCACCAGCCTGGCTTTTATTATTAGGATTTTCTTGCTCTCAGGTTGCATGTTTGTTGCATCGTCAATGTCAACTTGACTGGATTTAGAATTACTTAGGAGACATAAATCTAGGTGTGTCTGTAAGGGTGTACCCAGGTTTAGTGAGAAGAGAAGGTCCACCTTACATGTGGACAGCACTATCCACTGGGTGGGCGTCCTAGACTGAATAAAGAGGAGAATATTAGCTGAGCTCCATCAATTTGTTGCTCTCTGCTTTCTGGCTGTGAATGTAGTGTAACCAGTTAACTCACCCTGGGGTGTCTTCCTTACCATGATGGATTATATCATCAAACCGTGGGCCCAGATAAATCCTTCCCACCTCAAGCTAGTTTTGTCTGGTATCATGTCACAGTAGAAAGAAAAGTATCTTCTTTGAGGGGGCAGAGAAGCCTGTGTTAATTGTTCCTTAATTAACTGGGATGCTAAGGCCTTTGGGAAGAGCTAGACTGAGGCACTGCCCATTGCTTTACCCATGGTGGGCAGCTCACTGAGTGGCTGCAGAAGCTCTGCATCCTTCTAAGAGAGGTCCAGAGGAGAGGAGCCCTTAGCTGGGAGTCCTCACTCACTCACCTGCCTAATTTGTATTGAGACTCTTAATGTAGAGTGTGTGTCTTTGTCCTCCTGGCTGATGTGATGGAGAGCCTTGTGTTTTCATCTTTAACATTGAATTACTAGAGTAACCCCCTCACCAGCAGCACTGAGGAGTTCTCAGAACTCTCTGAACATTCTGCTCAAGCATTAGAACTCAGTTTCTTTAGGAAGAAGTCATCAGTCAGTTTCTGAGTGCCAGGCAGTGTGAACTCCACAAACCATGTGCCAGACTCAGCCCATCTTCAGGAAGAACAGTGATGGCTTGCTTGTCATTTTGTGCTTTTCCAGAGTTCTTTACTGTTAACACCTAGGACCTCGCTCTACCATTCAACCATACTTTACAGGCTACCTGAGCCTCTTAATGCCTCAGGAGGTGGTCTGTTCCATCCTGCCTCACAGAGGAGGGCTGTGAATCATGAGAGGGAGGGAGCATGCTGTCAGTAGGGAATCCTCAGCCTGTTTCTGAAGGAGTGGCCTCCCAGGCCTGCAGCAAGCTGAGTCTGAGCAGGATGGGTAGAGATACAACAGACAAGACATTGGGAAGTGAACTTTTGCCAGATGCTGGACTGTGTTAGGGTTTTTTGTCTTTTTTTTTTTTTTTTCCATTTTTGTTTTCTCCCCCTGCTCGCTTCTGCTATTGTGACAGATATCTGAGAAAACAATGTAATGAGAGTAAATGTTTGTTTTGGCTCATGGTTTCCATTCATGACTGTGGCTCTGTTGTTTCTGGTCCTGTGGTGAGGCAGAGCATCACAGCAGAAGGATGTGGTGAAGCAAAACTGCTCATATCCATAGCGTCTGAGAAGCAGAGAGAGCAAGGGCCAGGGCATGTTCCTAGTGACCTTCTTCCCAGTGATGCCGTTATTTATGTTCTCGATCTCACACAGCAAAACAGTCGGGGGGAGGTGGGGGGAGGGGGAAGTATTAATCCTTTGTCATCAGAGTTATGTCAGTGATTGGAATGTGATCCACCGACAAGGAGGGATGACAATAAGGCGTCCGATAAGATAAGTCTTATAAAATATATAGGTTTATGATAGTTAAGACTGAGCTAACAGATGAGAATCCTTGTCATTGGCCAAGCAGCATTGAACCTAATACAAGTTTCTGTGTATTCATTCGGGCAGGCTGCTGGCGTAAAGCTCACACGTGGCGGTGGGGCTCAGGCAGCTTTTGGTGGAAAGATTTATCGTAACAGAACACCAGTGGAGTAGTTCCTTTGAGCAAGAGCCTTTGGTGGACACTACACTATATCCAACCACAACAGGTGTTGGACCAGTGGTTTGAATCCTGGATATTCAGTTGTCTGCCTGTAAAGTGACAATAGTAGCATATGTGTGTAGGGGTTTTTGATGAGCAAGAAACTTGCCTAAAGCTCAGCATAGACTACCCGCTGGTAGTGTGTAAGAGATGTGTAGAACATGGCAGTTTCATGTTCTTACCATGTACTTCCAGGTAGAACAAAAGACTCAGATCTGTCTAAAGCAGGCTTGCCACAAATATGGCAGCTTCCAGAAAAAGAACTTCTTTGGGAGCATAATTTAACCATTACTTAGTGACTGAACACCTATGTGACATCATCAGGCAGCTCTTTTAGTTTCTTCCTGGATGGTCTTTGACTATCTATGGGGTTGAGTGTGGCTCATTTTTGGATGCAACCTACCTGTCCTTGTTGGTAGCTGGTTCTCACCCAGGAAGGAAGGTTTTTATATTAGGGTCCATACTAGAAGAGAGAGCCAGAGTTTTATGCTGGCGGCCATTTTCTCTTTGAGTATGGTTATGTCATGTGCCCTCTCCTTTTACCTTAGAGCCATTTCTCTGCAGCTCTAGGTGTCCTTAGTTGTACATCGCTCTATGTGGTCCACCAGAAGGGCTGAGACCCACAGCTGTCTCCAAGGATAGGATTTCAGCTAGCTCCTGAGGTCACAGCACCCTGCAGTTAGTATTATCCAGGATGTTCTATGTTCCTGATCTAGACAAACTCCTTGCCCTTTCTGTGCCCATTTCCCTGCTCTTATGAGGCATGTGATGACTGCTGCCTCATAGTTATTAGTCAGGACTGAACTAAGTGCACACATGAGGAGCATATGAAACTCTCTGACAGCAGGTGCCACTCTTTCCCTCCCTGAGTAAGTGAAGCTGACAGCCTCAGAGAAAATGCTTGTCCCTGAAGTAATAACCAACAACAAAAAGCAACAGTAACAAAACAGTGTTGCTCTCATTGTCTTTGGGGAACTTGCTGGGCTGACAGGTTTGGTTTATCAGGTGTGTGCCAAATAACTCTTATTTGTCCTTGCTATCTGTATTAGTCAGGATTCTCTAGAGGAGCAGTGCTTATAGAGTTTATTAGGGTGGCTTACAGGCTCTGGTCCAGCTAGCTGGTCAACAATAGTATTTCCTGAAGGAAAGTCCAAGAATCCAATAGTTGTTTGGTCCATAAGGCTGGGTGCCTCAGCTGATCCTTAGTATACACTGGAATCCCAAAGAAGTAGGCTCTGATGCCAGTGAAGGAATGGACTTGCCAGTGAGAGCAATGGCAAGCAGGCAAAGAGAGAAAGCTTCCTTTCTCCATGTCCTTTATATAGCCAAAGATGTGGCCTAGATAAGTAGGTCTTCCTACTTCAACCATTTAACTAAGAAAAAAATTCCTCCTAGGTGCACCCACTCCCTTGAATTTTAGTTGATTCCAGATGTAGTCAAGTTGACAACCAAGTAACTTAATGCAGTGTGAATAAAGTATCCTCATCTTTATTTGACTAAGGCTGGCTAGCTCTCAGAAGAGCTTCTGTGGTGTCACTGGTGACACTGGAGTCAGCTGAGCTCCCGAGTCATCTCTGGGATGTACTTTCGAATCTCAGTCTCAGTGAACTGAGGAAGGGAAGAGGTGGGGCAGGGAAGAGAAGCCTATGGCAGGGTAGGAGAGACCAAAATGCTGAGGTTTGTGCCATGCATTCAATAGAGATGCCTTGCTTTTTGTCCTGGGATGGGAAAACTACAACCATCTATGTTGTTTTTCTTTCATAGGTCTGTCTGCAGGTTTTGAGCATCTGAAGTGGATCCCTGAACCTGAGTGTCTGCTGCCATCCCCTCATCCTCTGCAGAAATGTCTGTCACCTATGATGATTCTGTGGGAGTGGAAGTGTCCAGTGACAGCTTCTGGGAGGTAATGCCTCCTCTTTTGATGAATGCAGATCCCAGGTAGTTGACATCCAGTGTACCATTGTGGTTTTGGTAGAGTCAGGAGGAGATCAATGTAACTCAAAATCAGCTGAGTACTTGCCATCAAATGGGTGGTGGCAGAGATAGGATGATGTTTTTTAGGGACTATGGGAATGCTCCAGCCCTCAATGGAGGTGGGCACTTACTTGCCTGAAAAGTCTGATCCCTCACAATCTGAGGTGTGTTTGTGAAAGGTCTTGATGATTTTCCTTCCAATGTTCTTGGATATCTAGCAACAACACACAGTAGTGATAAGGCTCAGTCTCACAGGTAGCTTTTATGCCATGATACGACATTATTTTACATACTGCAGGCAAGTGGCCAGAGGGTTCCACAAAGGGCAGGGATCTTGGTAGAGCATCTGCCTGCCAGCCTGTGTCCTGGGAACTCCCTTCCTGATGAAATTATCTTGTGTGGTTTTATTTTTAGAAGTTATTCTCTCCTAACCTGCTTATTTTTCTTCTCTACTAGTTAAAGAAAAGCCAACTGTTTTCTTTTTGTTGTTGGTAGTGGCACCAGGGATGGAAGTCTGTATGCTAGGCAGGGGTCCTATCACTGAGTTACCATTCCAGCCAAGAAAGTAAAGTCTTGACCATATTTTCCCCCATATGAAACCCCTTGGAACTTTCTTTTCATTCTGGGCTGCATGGACAGGGTGAGAAGGACTGGGTGTCAGCTCTGATCCCAGCTGTGCTGTCACTAGCTATGTGACCTTGGGCAAGTTGCCCAGTTTACCTGAGCCTCGGAATAAAAGGGGACTAATACTGGCCCCCAAGAGAGGTTGCCAGATGAGATGGAATGTAGTCTTCAGCTCTGTGTGGGTGCCTTCCTGATAGGAGGCTCCAGGGGAGGAAAAGGTTAGTGTGCAGTCTTGGTGTTTGCTGGGGCTAACATGTCTGAAAACTGTCATCTGCTGGTACAGGCTAATGGAAACAAGTGATCACTAGTGCCCTGATTTTAAAAGATAGCAGAGGGCTCAAACTTCACTAGCAGTTTTCTTTCCTGTGTTCCAAGTGAGAGGACTGTGATTGACTTTTATTCTGTTAAAAGTACTTACTTAGCTAGATGCAGTGTTTATATGCTCAGAGTCCCTAGCACTGGGGAGGCTGAGGCCAGAGAATTGCTTCGGCCCAGGAGTGGGAGACCAGGCTGGACAACTCATCAAGATCCTTGCCTCAGAACAAAATAGAACGGAACATGTATTACTAGCAGATACTGTGTATGAGATACTATGAGGATATGGCAGGGCGTATAGAGAACAAGTCTGGGAACTTAAGGGGTTGCTTCTACAGGTGCAGAGTGAGTGGAAATGAAAGAGAGCAGGCATGTTCTTCCCAGACTGACCAGCCACAACTGTCTTATGAGGATGGAGGCTGGAACTGAAATCTGTATGGCAAGAGGCACTGCTGCCCTAGAAACATTTAAGGCAGCAAGGGTCACAGGGACAGACATATTATCAGCTGCTCAACAGCAGGGTATATTGGAAAGGTTGGAGCAAAACTAGGGAAAGCCACCTTAGAGCTGTGGCTGTAGATATCACCTAGAACAAGGCTGAGCTGGCACTTGCCCTCTGCCCCTGTGGACACAGGTGTGTGGGCAGGCAGGCCCCTCTTGCTGAACCCCAGAGAAGCTATGCCCACCCCCCCACCCCCAGTGTAACAAAAACACTCACAAAGCTGTGTTGTCTGTGCCTCTGTGTGTCCTGTGCCAGGTTGCATTCACTCTTACAGCCCATCCAGGCATATTCACAGAAACTGTTAAGATCTCTTTGCTTTTCTGCAGCCATGCTAGACTCCTACAGAACAGAAATCACAAGTGACGGTCTGAGCCTTGCTTTCAGTCTTCATAGCTGCCTCCCTGGTGTGAACTTTGCTTACAAGATTGAATGGGTAGAAAAAACAAGCTCCAAATGGGTTAGAACTGCCAGGTTTCAGAGTAGAACATGGCAGGGAGGGGATGTGAGTACCAGGATACAGGGCCTGTGCCCCTGCCCTGCTTGTGGCCTCTTGGAACTCTGTCCCAAAGAGCCTTGTTCCTCCATACTCTAAGGTCTTGCTGCTTTCCTGTGAAGAAACAGAGACAAATGAGACATGAAGATGACAAGGATATTTCTTATTACAGTGCTGTTGGGCCCACATCAGTGATGGCAGTGCTCTTGTGCCAGCTCTCAGCACCCCTGTCACACCTGTTGGTGCCTGTTCTGTAGCTTAGCGGAGTCGGAGTGACCCTGCTTGGCTTGTGTTGCCAGCATCTAGCACTGGGCATGGTGCATGGAGGGACTTTGTAGTTGAGGGCCTGATGGCAGCAGGTGGTCAGATATAAATGACTGAGGGTCTTCCAGGAGCTATCATTTTGCAGAGCCTGGCACATCCTCTCAAGGAACCTGCATCTGGTAGCTGAGAACTGGCTGTTTTCAGCAAGCTGATTCTGGCTTTTAGACCACGGGCTATTCCAGCTGATGCTGGCTTTTAGACCACGGGCTATTTCCACATGCTTAGTAGATATGGTAGGATAGGGCAACCGCAGCTACTTCCAATCCTGTTGACCTCCCCAGTCAAGAAGACTGCAGAGTGCTATCTAAGTAGTGTTTTGACTTGGTGCCACCTCTTTTTTGGTCCAGGACCAGGACTTTTATGTATACTGTGCACACTCACTGGCCACAGATCATAATGCCCAGTCAGTGATAGCGTTTCTCTGATTATGATGGTTTACCAGTGCTGGGTGCTTCCTCACTGTTGGTGCTGTCTGGTGTGCCTACGATACCTGGAGCCCTAGGGTCATCGGGCTCTTCAGGAGTTGGTAGGGCCAGGGCCTCCTGAGCCATAGTGTCTCTGCATTTTCTGGTCCTCAGCTGCACACATGAGCATTGCACACACACAGATGGGGAAGTAGGCTCCATCTTGTTGCTGACAGGTCTCTTCACTGTCTAGACATGGTTCTGAATGCCAGACTGCCACTTTTGTGGGGGATGGGAGGGCCATTCCTCAGTTGCTTGTCAAGAAGTTCATCCTCCTTTTGTTTTGTCTTTGGATCTCAGTCCCTTGATTAAGCTGTGGAGGCACACTTTTCCATGTGAAATAGCAGAATTTGAGTGGTATTTGGTATTGACTCTTCAGAGCATCCTGGCTCCATGGGACTTTAAGGACAAATGTTGGTTTGAGCTGGCAGAGAAGGAAGGAAGCTGGGTGGCCAGAAACAGCCTGAGAGGACAGGCAGTGAGAACTGTAAAGCAGGCTTGGATATGAGGGGCCAGGGCCAGAGTAACACTAGAGTTGGGGTAAAGGGACTGGGAGTATGAGTCCCTAAAAGGACGACTATCCCAACCCTAACACTGCTTTTCAGTCTGTTGATTTCCTTCCAGAGCACTTGGCTTTTTATGACAGGCTGACCCATTTCCACATGGCTCTTGTCTTGAATCCCAGGTGTCACAGAACTCAGAGGCTGTCTGTCCCTCTTAAACTGGAGAATTTATGGGTTTCTCCTAAGAGCTGCTGGTCTTTAGCAGCTCATGGCAGCAGCTGTGGCTCATTCTTGCCATTTTCTAGTGTGTCTGCTGAAGGATGAACAAGGGCTCACACCTCTATGTGAAAGCCTGGAGTTCAAGGAGGAGCCTTGGGGGCAGTGGCACACACACACACGCGCACGCGCACGCACACACACACACACACACACACACACACACACACACACACACCTCCCCCACTAAAATAATAAATATAAAAAAATAGGCTTGTTTGAACACAATCTTCCTATAATTTCATGTGTTCTGCTTTTGGATTTAGGATTCATCAACAGAGAGACGGGGGTTCCACTTTATCCTTTTTTAAGTTTGTCAGTTTGAACATTCAAGATTGATAATTCAGTTATCATACCATATCATAATTCAGTTGATAATACCAGTTGTTCTCTGGTATGTGTACTTTTAAGAAATCAGAGCAAGGGTGCCTTTACTGGGCAGTGAACCCCATTTCCTTCCCTTTGCTAGGCAATGAACCCTGTTGTTTTCCTTTATGGAATAGTGAACCCCATTTCCTTCTCTTTATTGGACAGTGGACTCTTTCCTTTGCTGAGTAGTGAACCCCATTTTATTCCCTTTCCTCTGAAGACCAATTCCAGAAACAGGATGGCAGCAGTCAGTGTGGGTCTGTTACCAAACACCTGGATCTGGAGTGAGGTCCTAGGCTTTGTCATGCTGGGACAGAGGCTGCCTGTTGGTAAAGCAATAGAGGCACCGGCAGTCTCAGGCATAAGCCTCACCCTTGGACTCCCTTGTGTTCTGCAGGCAAGGAGCATCATCCCGTTCAGGTGGGGATCCCAGTGGATGTGATGCAGGCCAGTGGTTCAGGGAAACATCCTACCAAGGTGCCCCTAGGTTCTCTGCTCCAAGGTGGAAATTACAAGAAAGTTGAGGGTGAAAGCAGCAGAATCCATAGAAATGAGGATGACAGAGCACTAATTGGCCCCTGAAAAGCAAGACATAGTCATGAAAGTTTTCTAGAGATACCTCCTAATATTTTGGTTTCTTTAAGCACAGGTGCCACAGAGTTTAAAACCCAAAGATCAATAGAAGATGATAGGAACATAAGACCCAGAGGACTATCCCTGTTGCAAGGGTCAGAATAGGGGTGTGATGGGTTGCAGAAGATGCTGAGATATGGAGGCCCCCGTAGGTGTATATACAGTGTTGCATCTATGACAACAAAGGGAGTGATGCTGCAGTCTGTGTGGTCTTAGGAAAAGACTGTCTTGCAATCCTCCAAGCTTTACTGAGATACTGTGGGTTTGGGGTAAAATCCCCAGGCCCTGGATATCACTAAAGCTTTTGTAGGCTGCAGCAAGGGATCAGCGGAGCCCTCTTACTGGCTTGTGCCTTCACTTCTCTTCTAGTAGTATGGAGGCTAAGGAGTGGCTTGCTCCCCTTTATGGATGTGCTGGCTAGTTCTACATAAACATGACGCATACTAAAGTCATCTGAGAGAAGAGAACCTTAATTAAGAGAATGCCTTTGTAAGATAGGGCTGTAGGCAGACATACTGTAAGGCATTTTCTTGTATGAGAATGCAGGCATGACCTGGAGGCCAGCCTTCTGGGCACACTTGCATTTCTAAATAAGAAGCATGGCACACCATGCCCCAGATGTTAGAACACTGAATTCTGAAGTAGCCGAGTAGTGGGTAGTCTACATATTAGTCTGCACTCTCCACTCTCCTTTTTGCGTTTCTTCCACATAGGGACCCTGGTGGTATGAGCTCTCACTGACCCATCTGAGGTAATGTGCCAACCAATCAGTGTATAGGCTTCCACTATAAGTGGTTGCTCACATGCAATAAAACAATATAGTTCCCCAAAACCATCTCTGGAGCATTTTATCTCTGTACTTTTTACCAATGCATTGTCGTTGCTATCTTGTCAGGGCACAGAATAGGTAATTTGCTGTCTGGTCAAAGAGTGATTCAAACATAGATGGTGAAGTGCCTGCTCAAAGAGAAAGGAATTAAGTTTTGGTCTGAGTTCCTACAGATAAATCCTTGGTTTTTGTTTTTGTTTGTTTTGGGATAGGGGTGGTTTCAAGACAGGGTTTCTCTGTGTAGCCCTGGCTGGCCTTGAACTCTGTTCTGGGATTAAAGGTGTGTGCCATCATGTCAAGCAAATCCTTGGTTTTCTATAGAGGGATGCTTGGATCTAGAACTGTTGCAGAGAGCTTTGAATAATTCACAGAGAAAGAAAGTTAGGACTGGACGTTCTGAATCTTTCTATTATTGTGGCTTTTCTAGTATCAGATTGAGATAAGGACAGTGAAAAAGAAAAAGAATGGGTAGGAAATTAAGATGATGTTGATAGAAATTCTACTGTGTCACAAAAGAGGACACTTCTGGCAAGAAGGCCTCTCGGCTCTATATTTATGTCCTTCCTTGACTGCATTGCTTGAACATTGTAGCTTAGAATGTGAAAACTCTCAGCTGCCACCACACTTGGCGCCTTTTTCACAGCTTTGTGCTAGTCATGATGATTGCTGGCCAGTAAGCAACCCAGAGTCTCTGCTTTTCCAGTGAATGTAAATCCTACCCCATGGAGACCTTTAACATGGTATTCACATGACCTTAAACCATCCAGCAGTTGCAGCCTGCTTATCAAGATGATGGATGTTGGTCTCTATATGTAATGCAATTATTAGAATCCATAAGAATAAATTTAAGCATGCCAGAGGATTATAAACAGCTGGCCTGAGCATATATGAGCCCTCAGAATTTTTGGGGGGGTGGGGTTACATTATTATGATGGATGTGAACTTCAGGCTATGAGAAATCGAAGCTCAGGTGTAGCATCAAGTGTGGAGATATTCCAGCTGGAAGGAGCATTCTTATCAGCTGCTGAGCAGGCTCTTGGACCTCCTCAGTATTTTGGCTAAATTCTTCTGTTCACCTTAAGAGCTTGGAAGGCTGTACCCTCTTCAGAGATTTAAGGGCAAATTTCAGAGATTTAAGACAAGTGCCTACTGGGCCTTTTACTAAATTTCTGGTTCAAGTACAAAGTTTATGGAATGGGAAGTGCAGCATGCTGAGGTGGTTGGCATACTGTGTGTGAACTTGCTTATGATGGGCCACAGCAGAGCCACAGAGAACTAGACTGATAAAGAATTCCCCTCCAGATGACTGGATCCTGGCATTTCAAGAAATAGGGACTCAGACACATAAATGCCAATATCTTTGCAGAGGCTCTTGCTGCAACATTGAAATCTTAACTAGGGGCTGTTGTTTCACTCCCAGTCTCATAAAAATTCAACAGAAAACAGATGAACCTGTTTGGGTGGAACAATGGCCTCTAAGAGAAACTGCAGCATGCTCAGGAAATAGTAGAACAGAAACACCTGGAACATACTGAACCAAGCCTTGGTCCCTGGAACTCTCCTATTTTTGTCATTAAAAAAAAAAAAGCCAAGGGAAAATGGAGATTATTACATGACTTAAAAGCTGTTAATTTATAGTAATCATTCTTTGTTTCAAAATATTTCTGGTTACTGGAAAGGCCGAATAATCGTTATCCTCCATGGAAGCCCATACAAGTTTTAAGACCAAACACTGTTAAGAACTTTTCTCCTGTTCAAACTCTGTACCTGGAGCAGATAACATATTCACTGATACCCAGTTCCCATGGAGAAATGGCTTGTGTAACATTGAATACCAATACCCAAGAGTTTAAAATTTGGAAGGTCATTCCAGGGAGAGCTTCTCCAGAGTTTAAAATTGTTTGCGTAGCTATAAAAGCCAATTCTCGGCCTATTAACCTGTATACTGATAGTACTTACTGTGCTCAGCTTGTTCCCAGATTACCTGCTGCTTTTGTAAAGACTAAAATTGTGTCTTCCCATGACTTTGCAAGCTGTGTTACAACAGCAACTCCATCCTATCTTTTTATCATATCAGACCCCATAATTCCTTTGGAGACAATAAAGGAAATGCTCTTGTTGATGAGGCATTGTGGTCTCCCTCTGGCAGGACTATGCACAATCACTTTCATCAGTCTGCATGGTAATTAAGCGCCCTTTTTCCACTTTAACTCATCATCAAACAAAACAGATTGAGGATGTAATGTCTGTGCCTGTTTCTCCCTTTAGGTCCTTTGCAGCCAACAAGGGTCAGTCCCTGGGGATTAAAATCACTGGCATTATGGCAAGTGGATGTCATGCATATTACTTCAATTGGTAGGCATAAATATGTTCATGTCATGGTAGACATTTATTCTCACTTTCTTATGGCCACAACAATGTCAGGGTGAAGGCCTATCATGTCATTACTCAGTAAAGTGTTTTGTGATAGCAGGGGTGTCCTGTATTATAGGAACAGACAATGGCCCTGCTCCTGCTTATCTTTCCCCTGCCTTTAAACAATTTTGTCCCCAATGGAAAATTCAACATGGTACTGGGATTCCTTATAATCCCCAAGGTCAAACTAGTGGAGAGAGCACACAAACAACTCCAAGAACAAATTGATAGATGGGGGGGGGGGTAGTGCATGTGAGTCTGAGTAAGGCTCACCCTCAACATCTTATTAATATGGCATTATTTACTTTAAATTTTTTGAAAATAGATGACAAGGGAAATACTGCAGCTCATAAACATTGAGCACCTTTGTTAGGACCTACAAGGTTACCTCTGGTGCCCTGGAAAGATGTAGTAACGGGTAAATGCCAATCACCAGCCCCATTACTTAACCACTGGGAGAGGTTTCCTGTGTATTTTTCCAGAAAATGGACTTCAGCCCATCTGGATCCCAGGCTGTCTCCCCAGACCTGGACAGCTGAGACCAGCAATGAAGCAGATAAAATTGGGCAGCTGTAAGAGATAGAGGCAAACACCTACCCTGCTCATGTGTTTACTTATTGTACTGACTCTAAATAGTGCCAGCACTGAAAAATGTTAGGCATTGGTACCTAGCCCACCCTTGTTACCAGGGGTGGAGGTCAGAGGACCTTGACCAGAAGCTGTTTGCCAATGGCTTCAACCTATTTCCTGATATGGGTCCTATAAGAGAAAATTCTGATATTTGGAATGGCACCATTCCCACCCCACCCTCTTTTTTTTTTTTTTCTTTTTCTTTTTTTGTCTTGTTTTGTTTAGTTTTTTTGTTTTTTGAGACAGGGTTTCTCTGTGTAGCTTTGGAGCCTATCCTGGCACTCGCTCTGGAGACCAAGCTGGCCTCAAACTAACATAGATCCGTCTGTCTCTGTCTCTGCCTCCGGAGTGCTGGGATTAAAGGCGTGCACCACCAATGCCCAGCTTCCCTCTTTGCTTTTATAATGGTTATAATCTATTCACCTTTGTTATTTTCCCTTTAATTATAATATTCCACTCATTGATCAGCTCATCTGGGCTTAGAAAAGCAAAATAATAAAGAAGGAACTGTAGGAGAAAATGCAGGTGTGACCTGGCGACTAGCCTACTTCGTATACTGTGTTTCTAAATAAGAAGCATGGCACACCATACCCCAGAAGTCTGAACACTGAATTATGAAGTAATTTGAGTAACCATTAGTTTATCTCCCCACCCTTTACCAACCCATAGGCATTGCTGTCTTGTCAGAGGCTGCCCCAGTAATGATGGCATTTTCTTAGTGTTTCATGGGGAGACCAACCCATGGTGAGTAGTGCCATCCCTGGGCCTGTGATCCTGAGTTGTATAAGAAAACAGGCTGAGCAAGTCATGTTGCAACCCAGTAAGCAGCACCATCCATGGCCTCTGCATCAGCTCCTGCCTCTGTGTTCCTACCCTACTTGAGTTCCTTTCCTCATTGCTTTTGATGATGAACTGTTATATGGAACTTAAAGTTTTGGTCATGGTGTTCATCACAGCAGTTGTTGGTGTTGCCATCTGCCAACATGATTTTTTGGGGCTGTTGAAGGGCTCTTATAACTTCCCTGGGTTGAGGGACTTTGTGAATGAAGGACTCCAAACTGCTTCAATATCCATGATGGGAAGTATCCTAGCAGCTTTTCAGACCTCTCCCTCTCCATGTGGAAAAAGAATCCAGATCTAGCTACCAGCCAGATTTGGGCTCTGAGAAGTCATTATGGAGTGCCTGGTCTAGAGGCATGGAGAATAGAGAGTAATGACACTGTGTTTTGGTGTGTAGCAGATGTCCAAACAAGGGTGGCTTGAACTGCAGGATAGATGTCAGAGGAGTGGTACCGTACATAGCTCGTGCTGTCCTCCTGTCCCAAGCTTTCCTGAAGTCTGAGGCCCTTCGCTCTTACCTCACATGTCTCTAGGCCAGCTCTGACTCCTTGGAAATATTCCTTTCCAGAACTATGGTATTCATCTGGCCATAATTCCTATCAGGCTAATATAGTGATGGTCTGTTCGCTATGATGCCACTGTGTGCCTCACATAGTACTTGGCACACAGCAGATGTCTATTAAATATTTGTGGATGGCAAGAGGGAGTTGCCAGAACACCAGAAGCTGAGAATTCGGAATGCCTGACTGGCTGTTTGGAGTTTGCTGGCTAGTGGCAGTGGCAGACTCTGCTCATTTCACGATTCCAGAACTATGAAGGACCTCTGGAGGTCACCTAAGCTGCTTCTCACTCCTACCCTGTGTGGACAAGACAAAGAAATAGCCAGAAAAGAACTTAGGTCCTGGGCTGGAGAGATGGCTCAGGGGTTAAGAGCACTGACTGCTCTTCCAGAGGTTCTGAGTTCAATTCCCATCAACCACATGGTGGCTCACAACCATCTGTAATGTGATCTGGTGCTCTCTTCCAGCACGCACTGCGTACATGATAAATAAATCTTTAAAAAAAAAAAAAGAACAACAACAACTTAGGTCCTGCCATGCAACTTAAGAGAATAGCACTGGCAGTGAGGGAGCCCAACCTGCAGTGTGAGCTTCTAGGACACTTGACACATACGTGCTCTGTTCTCAGCTCCCTTCCAGCTCAAGGGCCAGAAATACAGAGAAGAGGCCTGGCCACATCACATGTTTGGGGCAGAGCCAGATCTGTGCTGCTGCCCTTGTGAGATAAGGTAGAAGGAAGAGAGCCTAGGGCTTGAACACAAAGTCAGAAAGCCTTTTAGTCCATCTTGTGGCTACCTACTGAGTTGTAATTAAGCATCATCCTCCGAAAGCCTGATGTTTCTTGTGTTTTCCAACCCAGCAGAGAAGGCAGCAGCTTCTAAGCATCCTTTATCAGTGTTGGGTTAGACATTTGAATTTCAGAGCATGGACTTGCCTAGAGGGACATTGCCAGCCTTCTGCTGAGCAGCTTGGCACAGGTACTTTACTCTTCCAGAGATGAGAGGGGGCAGTTGTGGTTCTTGAGCCTTCATTACAAGGGTAAAATCAAGGTTACCCTGGGCAAGTTGTCTTAGTAGCATCTAAGTTTGGGGTTCCTGGGGTGAAGTGCCACTGGGGCCTGGTCCTGCTCTGCAACTCTTTACCATTCTGATTGATCCAAGGGAGCATGGTATGTGGGCCTCTCTTTCTATCTGAATGATCATGGGTGACTATACCTCTTCAATCCTGAGCGTGCATGGGATAGGTTATCACAGTGGGACTGTCACTCCCTGCCTGGCAAAACACAAACATTGTGATGTAACACACAATGGCAAGGTGTGACACTTGTTGCTAAGAGAGTCTAGTCCAGCTAAGGGCCAAGACCAGTGTGCCTGAGGTTACTTAGTGAAACTGTGGCCATGGGCACTATGTTTTCAAGGGCACTTGTGATCCCCAGCTGGAACATTTGTATGGAGCCAGATTGGAAGAATCAGTTCCTGCAGCCGAGGGGTTCAGGTGATGCAAGTGCCCACAGGTGGTCTCACCAGGGATGCACCCATGGGGAAGACTGGCTGAACCATTTCTCAGGCAAGGTACTATGGGCTGGGCAGTGCAGGTCCTGCTCTGCACCTCTCTACTTCCCTTTCATGCCTGTTTGCCTCCCCCCTTCCAGTTTCTGAAACTTTTTATCCCTGCTTTGTGTACAAGCATTTGTGATTCATATAAACAGTTTCTAGTTTTTGGTGAGTCTACCCTGACCTACTACCTCCAAGCTCATTTCTGTGCCATACATCTTGTCATGTCATCCCCAAGGAATATTCTCCTACTTGCCTGGAATGTGATGGTATGAGCCCAAAACCAAATTGTTGGGTGGATCAAAGTTACAGGCATACTGGTACCTCCTGGTTGTTGGCAGAAGTCTGTTTTCTACTAGTTCACCCAGTAAGAGCCTTTGCCCTACCCTACCCTGTACTTGAGGTTTCTATCTCTCTGGGGTTTGCTAGTCTCTGGGTGTAAAGAGCTCCCTGAGTACTTGCAGCAAGCAGCCTTGTCTTTTTCATCATGATGTTTAGGACTTAGTGAAAGATTCTCCCTTGCAGATTTTTGAGTCTCTCTCTCTCTCTCTCTCTCTCTCTCTCTCTCTCTCTCTCTCTCTCTCTGTGTGTGTGTGTGGGGGGGGGGTAGATAGGTAGATAGGTATGCATACTTGAGTGCATGTGTCACCACAGAAGTCAGAGGGAATCCCCTGGAACTGGAGGTAGTCAACTGTGAGCCACCTGATATGGGTGCTGGGAATTGAACTTGATCTTCTGGAAATAGCTCTTGACAGCTGAGCGATCTCTCCAGCACCTCCTCTTGATTTTGGACATTAACAGTTAGGAGATAGTGTTTATAGTCTGCAGTTGTTCAGAATAGCTGTTATGAACAGAAATCTTTAGTTTTTGTGGGAAGAGGGTGTGCATTCATGTAGCTTTAAGCTGTGAAATGCTGCTTAAAGAGTGCTACCTTAACTTGCAAAGGTGTACTGGCCTACATGCTCTTCTAGTTGCTCTGTGGTTTTCATTGAAAGCCTTGTATGTGGATGGCCTAGAGAAAGCAGAATGGACAGATACTAGTCTACATGTTGTAGGCTGTAGGTGCTTTGTGCATTGTGAAGCTTTTTTGTTGCCTGTATCTACCCAGGAAGTGAGCTTGGCTGTGGAAGAGACAAGGGTGGCCATTGCCAAGCCAGAAGAGAACAGGGTAGTCTGGGACATGCATCCAGGAACACTGCCTGCAAGAGAGCTTTCTCTCCTCTCATTTAGGGGTCGATGGGTCAGCCTCATGACAGCTGAACCTCTGAGGTCTTAGGAAGTGTTGTCTGTTTGGGTTCCTTGTGACACTGAAGACCTTCCTAGGAGGGCAGGGTAGGAATTTCCTCAGAACCTCAGGATCAAGGAAACTCAGGTGTGAACATGAGCTTGACAGTAGTTTTGCCTGGTTCTAGTCACACTAGGGTCACAGGTTCTCCCAGAGTCTTTGGCTACATTTTGGGTAATTTACCTGAGGTAGAACATGTTACATGTTGTCTCCTTCCCTTTGCTCTATGTCTGGCTAGGTGGCCACCTGTCCTGACATGTCTGCCTGCGGAGCTGGGAGGCTGCCCTTCAGGTGGCAGGAGTTCTTGTTTGATTGTGGTCACAACTGCTGTGTGCCATCGGCCTATGCAGTTTGTGGCTCATTAGCAGATGTTCTTTCCCTTCCTGAAATCCTTTCTTCTGGGCCTTGAATATTGAAGAGATGAGCAGGTTTCCAGATACTAAAATACGCATCTGGATGGTCATCTCCAGTAAGCACTGCTGTGACAGATGAAACTGTCTCTGTGTGTGGTGGTTCCATGAGGATCAATCAGGTTGACTCTCTGTTCCTCTTGCCACCAGCCCAGTGGTGCTGAGTTGGGCTTTGTTGTTGTTGTTGTTATTTCTTCTTCTTCCTCCTCCTCCTATTTCTGAGTGACCACAAAGCCCCATTTGTGCTCCTCACAAAGAGGAGCAAGTGTGTGTCAGTGTTGCAGGGTGGGTTGTGGAGACTGTTTTTGTTTTCCTTTTTGTAGTAAGGAAAGAGAAAAGCTGGGTTTTTAAGTGACAGCTCAGGTTCAGCCATGTATATATCAGTGAGCTGCTGAACTTCCGGCCTTGCTGAGGAGACAAGACAGGCTTTGCCTGGGCTGCAGGGCCTCTGTGCAGGAGATATAATTAACAGTGAGTTCAAGAGTCCCACCCTTTAGTAAGTGGCCATAGTCATGCTGGGCCTCTGACTTCAGGAGTCTTGACTGTCAGCAGGATTCTGGGTACTGCCAGGAGGAGGTCATTACCTCAGACTGTCAAGAGCTCTAGCACTAGGGACAGCCTTTCCCTCTGGGTATTGTAGCCACCATCCCTCACTCCTCTGGCATCTGCATGCAGTACCTGCATGCTTGTCCTTTTGCAAGGTGTTGTCTTTCTCCCTCTTGCAGGTCATCTCCAGCACTCTTCCTCCTCTAAGCACTGGAGAAGAGAGACTGTGGGAGTACCACAGTACTGCTGAGAGGGCTGCCCGTTGTGTAGTGTAGGCCTGAGCCTTGCTCAGAGGCTTTCTGGCTGAGCATTGTACTGTAGAGTCAGTGGATAGAGACTGCTAGAAAACCTAAGAGAGTAGTTAAGAGTTTTGAAGACATTGGTAAGAAACAAATGAGAACATACTTGATCCTTTTTCTGTGCTGTTCTCCATGGACCCTCTCGTTAGCACTGGTTCCCTTTCAAGGCCATAGCTTGAAGGATGGAACAGGTCGAGGAGGTAGCTGAGTTGGTAAAGTACAGGTGGGGCAAGCATGGTGACCTAAGTTCAGTTCTGCAGCATCTCTATCTACAGAAGCTGAGTGTGATGGCACATGCCTGGAACTCTGTGCTGGGAGGTGGAGATAGGAGGATCTCTGGGTTTAGTAGCCAGCTAATATAGCCAGATCCATGAATGAACACCAAGTTCATCAAAACCTTGTCTCAAAAAAATAAAATAACATTATTGACATTGACTTCTGGCCTCCACCTACAAGTGCATGTGTGTGCATATACTACACACACAGAGGGCGAAAATATTTTCATAGCTAGTTCTAATTTAAATAGTCTGTTTTCTCTCTCTGTGTGTGAAAAGGTGTAGCCAAAACTTGCCCTTGACAAAGAAGATTAGAATCTGAGCTTTGTCCTGCAGTCTATCCTAAAAGTATTTTTGAAAACTGCCTTGAGCTTCAGCCCAGCCAGTATGACTGCAGTCTTAGCCAGCTCTCAGCTACTCGAAGCCTCAGTTTCCTCATCTGTGAAGTAGGGGACAGTTGCTGCCACTTAGGGATTAGGCAATGTGTGAAACACCTGTCAAGGTGCCTGGCGCATAGTAGGTACTCAGTAGGTGGAAAAAAATATATACTACTGTCATTGGGAAGTGAGTAATTCAACATGTGAGCATTTAGTTACATGTTACCTGCTCCTCCATCTGCCTGAAGACCTGCCAGCCTCCCTCAGCCCTGCACCTTGCTCATCTTCCTCCTTCCCTGACCTACCAGTTGTTTTTTGCCATAGGACCTGACCGGGAGTTACATACTCAGAAGCTCGTTTGATGATTTATTTATTCCTGTTGGTAATAAACTGGGAGAGGGGGTGCTTGTCTGGCAACATGGGGTAGCCATCACTGCAGAGTTGGGATGACCCTTAGGGTGACATGAGGGGCTCCTACTGGCTTATATAGCAGCAACAGATAAGCTAACCATTCTGGAGGGTCTAGCGAATATGTGCCTTACCCTAACCCTAAGCTCTGTCTCACAGGTTGGAAACTACAAACGGACTGTGAAGCGGATCGATGATGGCCACCGCCTGTGTGGTGACCTCATGAACTGTTTGCATGAGCGAGCACGCATTGAGAAGGCATATGCACAGCAGCTCACTGAGTGGGCCCGACGCTGGAAGCAGCTTGTAGAGAAGGGTAAGGTGCCCTGGGCATGGGTACTAACCACTCACTTTCCAGGGATCTTCTGATGAATTGCTCACAAGTTGGCCAGGAATGCATTTTGCAGTTCCTAGGTCTGTGGGTTTTTTTTTTGTGGGGGAGGACAGCACAGTGCCTGTCACCCAGTAAACAGTCTGCATGAACTTCTGTCCTCTTTCCTTGGAGACAGCAAACTGCTAGCTGCAAAGATCCCTGATCTCCTGTTGCAGCCGTCCCTTGTCATTCACAGAAGAATAACAGCTGCAGAGGGCCTGAGGGTGCCTGTAGGATAGAGAACTGTTTCCTCAGCAGAAAGGAAGTCTATGCTGCCAGAGGGAAGAGAGGAGAGAGAAACTGCACAGGCCTACACAGAAATCTCTGGAGAGTGTGGGGACACTGTCAATTCACTCCCTTTTTGTTCTCATTCCCTAAGGCTCAGGAGGGAAACTCTTGATCAGGACTGTCACTTTGAATAAGGGGTCTGGGTAGAAAGGACAAGAAAATAGCAAGACATCATTGAACCGGGTGAAACCCAGCCAAGTCATGAAGTGCTCACAGCAACTGGCAGTCTCTGATCTGAGTCATGCCAGAGCAGTGTGGTGTTTGGGGACTACAAAATGTTCCCTGTCCTGTCTCAGTTGACACTGTTATCCTTTAGGCCCACTGTTCATGGGAATGAATAAAAGGTGATCCATCTAGAGGGAGGCCACTCACAATCATGGGCTGTCGTGGGAGCAAGAGAGTTCTTGGTTGTGAGGTAGGCAGCTCACTTCAGAAAGTTGGCCCTTTTCTGGCCACCTTAAGCAAATTGAGATCTACAGAATGCAGGACTGGTTGTTTCAAAGACCTCAGAGGGAACAGGAGTGCTGGCTTAGGTGGGCAAGCACTTGCTATACACACAGATTCCCAGTTCCTTCTTACCTAAAAGCCAGATGCAAGACTCAGTAGATGTATTAGTAGTTAAGAGCACCATGTGCTCTTTCAGAGGATCTGGTTTTGTTACCAGAACCCACGTGGCAGCTCAAAACACCTACAACTCCAGTTCCAGGGATGCCAATAACCCCTCCTAGCCTTCATGAGCACCAGGCATGCATACAGTACACATACATATATGTAGGTACTCACATATGTTTAAAATAAAAGTATATCTTTTTAAAAAGCAAGCACAGCACTGCACACCTGTAACCCCCGTTCTGTGAAATAGAGACTAGAGGACCTGGATGATTGCTGGCCAACCTGTCTAGTTGAATCCATGAACTCCAGGTTCCATGAGACCCTATCTCAAAAAACAAAGAGAGGTGATTAAGGAAGATTAACATGAGCCTAGTCCTCCACATAAAATGTGTACACACATCACATGAACATTCACTTAAACAATTACATGTAAAATATGTATGCACCTGTGCATGCTCTCACATTATATATATGTTACTCACATGTACCCACGTAAACACGGGTGCATGTGCACACACACAAGAGCTCAAAGACTTTAGAAAAGGAGTTGTCTGCAGCTGGACTGTTCTCAGGCAGACAGCTGTGGGGGCGGGGCGGGGCGGTGACAGGAAACCCTGCTGCTAGCAGAAGCTGAGTTAACTTGCTTCTCCTCCCGTGTCAGGACCACAGTATGGGACTGTGGAGAAGGCCTGGATGGCTGTCATGTCTGAAGCAGAGAGGGTGAGTGAGCTGCACCTGGAAGTGAAGGCGTCACTGATGAATGAAGACTTTGAGAAGATCAAGAACTGGCAGAAGGAAGCCTTTCACAAACAGATGATGGGAGGCTTCAAGGAGACCAAGGAAGCAGAGGATGGCTTCCGGAAGGCCCAGAAGCCCTGGGCCAAGAAGCTGAAAGAGGTACCTCCCTCTCTTCCTCCCCTGGCCCTGCTTTGCCTCTCCACTGACAGGGCTCCCTTCCTACACTTCCAGGAACTCACCTTAGCAACAGGAGAGCATAAAGCTGATGGAGAACAGACTATCTCTGGGCCCAAGACCCTACTTTATGTGCTTTCTTCAAATGTAATCCATACCAGCCCATCATAGACTGCAGATAGGACCAGAACTTCATGTTGCTGGCAGAACTCTAAACTCAAGTTCTTGTCCAGTAACATCTCTCTCTCTCTCTGCAGCCTGGAGAATTGTCTGTTGGGTGCAGGAGACCTTTGGATTAGTTTAAAGGGTTAATTCAGAACTGTCCTTTTCCTTATGTGGATTTCTCTCCCAGATTGGCCCACAACATTGATCCCCACTCTTTCAGCAGCGCCAGTCAAAATCACTGAGTCCTGTGTGACCTTGGCTCACCGGTAGATGTCACTGGAATGCTGTCCCTTCTACCTTTTAGCAGCTGTGCTGCTTCCCTCACAATCATCCAGAGCACGCCTCCATCTTTGCTTGCTCTCCTAAGACCACTACATTCTTCTCTTTCTCCTAGAATGAAATCTATGGCTTTGGTTCAAATATGTAACTCACTTTTAAAAATGCATATATCTCTGAGGGAGGAATGGCAGGAGAAGGGGGGTTGGGGAGAGAGAGAGAGACAGAGAGGAGAGAGAGAAATAGCTGTTAGAACCTGGAAGGAGTATCTAAGCCAGTTCTCAACCTGTGGGGTCACAGCCTCTTTGAGTGGTCAAACGACCCTTTCATAGAAGTTGAATAAAACCGTCAGTCTCAAAAAACCACCAGGAAACACAAATGTTTACATTAAGATTCATAACAGTAGGCCGGTCATTGGTGGTGCACGCCTTTAATCCCAGCACTCGGAGGCAGAGGCAGACAGATCTCTGAGTTCGAGGCCAGCCTGGTCTCCAGAGGGAGTGCCAGGATAGGCTCCAAAACTACATAGAGAAACCCTGTCTCGAAAAACAAAAAACAAAAAAACAAACAAACAAACAAACAAAAAAAGATTCATAACAGTAGCAAAGTTACAGTTATGAAGTAACAGGGAAAATAATTTTATGGTTGGGGTCACCACAATATGAAGAACTGTATTAAAGGGTCCCAGCATTAGGAAGGTTGAGAACCACTGCTCCAAGCTCATAACCTGGAGACCAGTATGGACAGTGTTTATCATGACCCTTTGTCAAGAGAAAAGTCCTTGAAAATTGTGACCTGTTCCTGCCCTGCCCACTTTAAGCCTTTTATTATTATTATTATTATTATTATTATTATTATTATTATTATTATTCATGTGAGGGTTCTCTCTTGAGAATGTTCTCTCTCCAGCACACACGAGCTTCCCCCTCCCACCCCTTCCCCCCATCTGTTTTCCCTTCTCTGGGGTCTCACTTTTGACAGGGTCTAACTGGTTGGCCTGGACTCACTATGTAGACTATGTTCCCTGTAGGTAGAAGCAGCAAAGAAAGCCCACCACACAGCATGCAAAGAGGAGAAACTGGCCATCTCTCGAGAAGCCAACAGCAAAGCAGTTGACCCTGGAACTCAACTCTACCTGCCTCTGCCTCCTGGAGAGTAAAAGCATGCTCCACCAGCCAGACTTTGGAATGTCCTTCTGTTGACTGTCCTGCTGTGCACTTTCCTTGGATATTCACACCTCTTCCTTTTACTCCAAGCAATCTCAGGGGCTTTTCCATACTGTTCGTTATAGAATTCTGTCCCTGCACTTCTGGTGTTCCTAGTGTCTCTCCCCTGCTTGATTCCTCCAAAACACTTAGTCCCTTCTAATTTACTCCAACGTTTAATTATGCCTGCATTTGGCCACCTAATTCAAATCTACAAATTAAGTCATGTGTCAGTTCTTCTGTCCTGTGTCCCCAGTGCCTAGAGCCATGTGTGGATAAATATTTACAAAGTGAGGCCTTTTGTTCCAGCCAGTTGTTACAGTGACAAAGCGCAGACAATGTCCCCGCTCTTCCCTCTCATCTGACAGCGCATGCAGTTCCACAGGCTGTGCAGTCTTTGAAGATCTGAACTTGCAGCCATGTTGCATTCAGAACTTACTCTCCCTGTAGGTAGAAGCAGCAAAGAAAGCCCACCACACAGCATGCAAAGAGGAGAAACTGGCCATCTCTCGAGAAGCCAACAGCAAAGCGGATCCATCGCTCAACCCTGAACAGCTGAAGAAACTGCAAGACAAGATAGAAAAATGCAAGCAGGATGTCCTGAAGGTAAACCCCACACTTGCTTTGCTGTGTTGAATGTTGTTCACCTGTGTAGCACACAGTGAGCCTTTTAGAACTATTTGATTAGGTGACTGGATGAAGATAAATGCCAATCTAGCATCCTCACTCTCTGGGCCTCACAGATAAGCACTTGAGCCCCACCTTAGCAAGGGCATTTCACCTGCTTCAGCTAAGGGCAGAACCAAGTTCCAGGCAGGCAGGAGAGTGTGTTCCTTGTGCTGAGGGGAACATGTTCATTTGGCTTCCCAGGAGATATATTTGAGGACAGCTAGGATGAGCAGGGAAGAGCAGCTTGTGCAGAGTGCAGAAATGAGGAAGGCACGTAAGCAGGGCTGGAGGATTAGGACCAGGGCTCTTCATAGGCAGGCAGATCTAGGGACTTAGGATATACTTGGAAGACCTAGACCGGGGAAGTGCAGAAGTGTATGGAGGAGGGCTGGTCAGACTGGGTTAGAGATGTGGAAGGAAGCTGCAGATGGAGATCCAAGGATTAGATGCAGGTTGGGAGGGTGTGTCTGGGAGCCCATAGGGAAGTAAGGCATTGGAGAGAGGCAATTGCCCTTGACCACACCAATAGCAGGTTACAGGAACTGGGGGTGACAGAACAGTGGCTTTTGGCCAATAAGAGAGAACATATCTTAATATCCACTGCCATGTCCTTGGGAGCCCTTCTTTGTCTGCTGTGAGGCTATCTACCTCATTGGGTCAGTGAGAAGATCACATGGACATGACTGTCAGACCACTTTGTGATCTGATGCATCCCACTAGTACAGAGAGGGCTTCTACTTGGAAGATCCCAGAGTCACAGGAATTAAATACTAGCTGGTAGCTTGTAATTTAGAAGCTCCCGGGGGCTGGGCTTTTCAACTCCCTGTAAACAGAGGTTTCTCTGCTCATCCTATCCTGCACCTGCTTCTAAATAATCACTCAGAGGCTTAATATTAATTACAGAGTGGTTGGCCTACAGTTCAGGCTTTTACCTGTCTGCTAGCATCTTGTTTCTTGGTTGACTGGCTTTTGTCTCTCCCTACTCTGCCCTTCCTTCTCCCTGTATTCAGTTTGGCTTCCCCGCCTAGCTATATTCTGCCTCGCTATAGGTCAAAGCATCGTTTATTACCAACCAATGAGAGCAACATATATTCATAGCTTACAGAAGGGTTATCCCACAGCAACTCCCATTTGCCACTGCTCTAGACATTATGGGCCACCCACACACACACACTGTGATCTAGCCTACCTAAGTCTACAGGAGCAGATGGCGGGGGTCACAGCAGGCTGTTGTCACAACAGAACTTGAGGCTGGCAGATGGCACCTACTTGACACCCTTGCCAGACTTGAGATATGAGGCATGGCATCCATTTGGATTGTGTGGTGGCGTCCCTGCTCTGTGTATAAAGAACCAAGGTCAGTGAGGACAAACAGTGCACTGTTCTGTAAATGTGAGAGCAAGTATTCTGACTCCAGAGCCTGCACTCTGCACTACTACTGTCGTCACCTCCACATATAGCAAGGGAAATGCCATCTCCATAAGGGCCTGTACTCAAGTAGCCCCCAGCCCACCTGGGGTCAGGAACTGGGGGAGCTTTGGTGAAGGATCTGCATCTCTATGGAATAGGTACTGGAGCTCACGAAACATAAGGCCTGGGGAATACTTTGTTAGGATCACAGGGAATCTGCTGTCCAGGAAGATGCTTAGAAGAAAGATAAAGCACATCAATGTGTGTGTCTGTCTGTGTAAAGGAAGGAGGGGAGAAACCTTATTCCCCCACCCACACACACACAGAGACAGTATTGCTTCTGTACAGTATGATGATTTCTCTGAGCACACCTAGAGTATGAAGTCTAACCTGAAGTGTCTGTCCAGGAAACAGACACTTGTAGTGGCTTCCCTTTGGGAACTTGCCCTCCCTGTGTGGTCTGCCACTGATCTCAGAGCCTGAGTGATCTATGTAGCCCTAGAATGCTGGAGGGAGTAAAAGCTAGCACCAGCTGCTGCTCACAGACCATCTTCTGACTAGTCAGGAAGTGAGTCCTGCAGTGTTCATCAGAGAAGAGATTCACATCAGGGGCAAAGCATCTCTGAGGGGCTAGTGGGGTCTTTGTAGTTAGGGAATTTTCTGAACAGTGATGACCTCGCTTGGCCCCTGCTTGATGCTGGGGACAGGACATAGCCTCAGTATAATCAAGATGGAAGAAGGGGGTTTTTAGTGAGAGGAACATCTGTGGTTCTCCAAAGGCTTCCAGAGGCTTTGAGATTTGAATGCTCCTGACCCTCGGTGCTGAGGGTCTGTGATCCAAGACTCCTACATAGTGCTTCCAGGTTGGAGCATAGGACATGCTAAAGATGATGGGGTGTAATTAGAGCGTCTGTGGAACTATGTTCTTGCCTAAGTGACCTTTCCTTTCCTCATAGAGGACCCAACTCGACATTTCTGAGGTCAGAAAAATACAAGGAGCCATATGCCAAGAGAGGGGCAAAAACAGTAATGGGACCCCAAACATGGTCAGGAAAAGCTTCCAGAAGAGGAATCTCCTTAGAATGTACAGAAAGAGGTTTCTATGCCTGAGTCTTAGGGTAGATGGAGGAGATGTGATGCCTGGTGTGAGATGACAGAGAAGTTATTCCAGTGGCCTGGGTACAGGGACTGGACTGCACTTGGGGAATGCTAGGCTCGGGAACTCCTGCTCCCACATTTGGAATCTAGGGAGGCCTGAGCAGCAGTGGGGCACATGGGGCAAACAGAGGTGGGATGGACAAGAAACCTCTGCCTGTGCCAATTTCAACACAGACCAAGGACAAGTATGAGAAGGCCCTGAAGGAGCTTGATCAGACCACACCCCAGTACATGGAGAACATGGAGCAGGTGTTTGAGCAGTGCCAGCAGTTTGAAGAGAAGCGCTTGCGCTTCTTCCGGGAGGTTCTGCTGGAGGTTCAGAAGCACCTGGACCTGTCCAATGTGGCTAGGTAAGTTTCTCTGAGGCAAAAAACCCATTGTTGTGACTTACAGGGAGGCTGGTATTGAATAGACTCAGGTGTTGCATGGCAGCCTTGGGGGACCCAGAGGGCAGTGACCCAGAGGGCCTGTTTGCAGAGCCAGCATACAGCACAGCCATGGAAGGCTTCAGCAGGGCAGGCATGGTGGGCTTGATGCTGCCAGCTCCATATGGGTCTGGACAGGGAGGGAAGCTGTCTGTTGTGGTGCCACAGCCAGGACCAGCCAAACCCAGTATTCTGGAAATCCGCCTGGGCTGATGCAGCATTGGCCAGGCCTCATGTCTTCTGCCCCCAAGGACAGTCCCTTGTAAAGATCTTCTCATCCCTGTTGCCAGCTCCACCATTGGCATCTTGATGACTGTAGGTCCTGGGGAGGCCAGAATGGCAAAACACTACAGTTTGACTTGTGACACATTTCTCTTTCTTTGAGAAAGGAATGTCAGGTCAAAGCTTGTTGTCAGTAGAAAATGACATCCTTTTGTCTCTTCGAAGAAGATGGAAAGTAGTCATTGCACAGCTGCTCTGCTGTCATTTCATTTCTGTGACAGCCTGGAAAGTAGGCAGAATTGTCCCCATCTTGCTGGTTAGGAAACTGAGCTGCTAAACAGCTTTTAGTGGGCAGGAAAAGGACCAGGGCCGGGACTGTGTCCTGCTCTTCTGTGTATGAGGTACCTTCCACTATGTTTGTACTTGGCTGTGGCAAAGGCCTGAATCAGTGCAGTCTGCCCCTATGTTCCAAGCCATGGGGGAAGTGGTGGTGGTGGTGGTGGGTGGGAGTAAGAGGGGGTGGCACATGGTGTGGTCTTTCCTAGGCCATCTGTAACAGAATCTGGGTGGCATGGCAGACAACAAGGAAAGCTCATCACTCAGTTCTAGAAGACAGAAATCATAAACCAAGGTGTGGCCACACTCTTCCTAAAGGCTCCAGGCAGGTCCTTCCTGCCTCTTCTAGCTTGTGGGGTCTGCCACAGGCCTCAGCTTTCAGGACATCTGACCACTTCTGTCCAGTCCTCAGGCCATCTTTCCTTGGCTATCTAATGTAGACGTCTCCTTTATAAAAGGACAGCAGTCCTGCTACATTGGGTCCACTTTATAGACCCTGTTTTCAGCAAAGGTCACCTCCTGAGGTTAGGGCTTCAGCTATTGTATTTGGAGAACACAATCCAATCCTTAGATAGACTATGTCTTATGCCCACTCCACATTGACAGAAACTGAGGCTTAGAAAAAGTAAAGAACCGCCTGTGTAGATAGTAAGTGGTCTCTCGGGTCCAGCCAAGACCCGTGTTCTTGGCTGCAGGAGGCCAGACTGGCTCTCATAGTTCTGCCCTCCTCCCATACTACCTTTCACTTGGGGAGGAAAACCTCCAGCTCTCCTGAGAGATGGAGGAGGGGGCTTCTTCCTCAACATGACCTGACCCAATGGGACTGCATAGTTGCGCCACAGAGCACACCCAGGATCTGATGCAGGGCAAGTCTCAGTGTGCCGCCTGGTTATGTTGAAGCTTATTTGTTGGTGGGTCCCAGGTTCTAGAGGGTGGTGTGTGTGTCTATACATGTGATGGCCAGGAATGGTGTTCCTGATCTATGTCTGGGAGACAGATTCCTGCAGGCTACAGGGCCTGTTGTGGCTGTGAGGAATGGTGGCTGGGCCCTGCCTTTTTTAGAGCTGTCCTTCTGTCTCTGATTTAGCTACAAAACCATTTACCGAGAGCTGGAGCAGAACATCAAAGCAGCTGATGCAGTAGAGGACCTGAGGTGGTTCAGAGCCAACCATGGGCCAGGCATGGCCATGAACTGGCCACAGTTTGAGGTAAGGAGTTAACTCTGCTCACCTGGGAAGAGACCTTACCCCTTTAGTTGGGCTATGAATGTTGCTCTAACTCCCTGCTTTGTATATGCAATAGTCCTGACTGGGGTAGTGTAAAAAAAATTGTGTTTATCCCACCGACCAGGATATCCAGAAGTGCCCAGTCTTTCCCCAGGCCTCATTTTAGGCCACAGGTGCAGCCAGTAGTAGTGAACTACTTATCCTTTTCTTGGGGGATTTTTCCTGCTTTGGGCTGTAAATCCAATGAATCTTGTCTCAAATTTAATTTCCTGTTCTCCCATTTTTGGGCCTTAGGCGCCAGTATCTTTATATTATAAAATATGAAAGCCCATGGATCTTGAGGCTAGGGTTTGGTCACCAGGCCCCACCCAGCTCCCTAACAGCAGTGTAGGAGGTAGTGGCCAGAAGCCCTACCAGCCATGTTCCCTGAAGGAAGGCATTCTCTCCTCATTCATTTGGTATGGTATCGGCCCCCACCTTGCAACTGCTAATAAAAGTCCTCCAAGCCAGACAGATGTCTCTAGCCATGGCTATGGCTTCTATGGCCTGATAGTAGCCAGAACCTGGACTGCGTCTGTCCTTACGCCTTAGCAAGCAGCTATCCTTGTGTAGCTTAGTTTTTCTATGTTCAAGTATGAATAGCAACCTGGGGTTATTGAAGGGCATAACCTGATCTATACTGGGTTATCACATAGACCTGGGCTCCCCACAAATTTCTCAGCCCTTTTTGAACTGTATTAGTGCTCGCCCCCACAATTCCATTTTTTGGATATTCATGATTTCTCCAGGAGGCTGCAGAGCAGGCAGGGCCCTAGGAGACATTAGGGTCCACTTTCTAGTTTAAGTGGCCATAGAGCAAACAGTGCTTCTTCCACTGGCACAGCATAGTGGGAAAAAGTATGCTAAGTGGTATCCTAGGCACAGTTTATGCTCGGCTTCCAGTCTGCTCGTTGCTGTAGAGTGGCACAAGGCACCATGTATGTGATACTCTCCTGCTCCCCTCAGGGTGGCTGCTACTCCAAAGAGGGCAACAATGATGAGATTGGGTTGATTGTCCTTCTGGAAGAAGTAACCTGGCCAGAGTCTGTGGGCTCCTCTCTGTGGGTCCCTGGCTAGGGACCAGTCCTCCTATGTTCCTTGTGTTCACGTTGATAGTTGTTGCCAGCTTGTCTCTGACTTTCTCTAATGAAGTTGTTTTCATTTTTCATGCCACAAGGATGAAGTAAGTTTCTGTTTTATGATTAACTCATGGATTGCCATGCTCCCTACTGCATGTAGTAAGCCCGCTTAGTCGCTTGTCTGTAGAGGCCCCAGGACATTAGTCCTTTCTTCCAGTAGTCCCCAAGAGCTGCCTTGTTATGTTCAGAGGTCACATGGGGAGCTTGAGGTTCCAACTAAGTTCTCAGCCCACTTATTTCCATCAGGACAGTCATTAATAGACAAGGTGACTTGGGTTGAGGTTCGTGGCCCAAGGCTGTGATCCACTCTGTATGGACCTCAGTTTCTCTTGACCACTCTTTATTTCCCCATCTGACAAATCAAAAGCTAGGCTTAATGTAACAAAAACACCCTGTGGCCTTGATGTTTTGTAAGATGGAACAATGCTGTGCACTAAGGCAAATTTGATTTAAATTTTTAAATTTAAAGTTGTATGTGTGTTTGTGTGTATGTGTGTTTGTGTGACAGAGAGAGAGAGAGAGAGAGAGAGAGAGAGAGAGAGAGAGAGAGTTGAAGTTGGTTTGTCACTCTTTCAAGGCAAATGCTTTTTTCCCCCACTTTTAACCTGATTAGGCATCTCACCGGGTTCTAATTTCACTCGTTTGGTAAATGGTGATGGGAGATAAGGAGAAATCATTAAGTGCATAAACACATGGGACTTTTCTGGAAAATCAAAACCTAGCCCTCTTTCCACTTAAATGTTTCAACAGTTGGTGAAAGCTTCTTGTTAGGAAAGCCGAAAACCTGTGGGGGGCATAAAGTCTGTTCTTCTCTGTTAGCTGCCAGCGTGTTACTAATTAAAAGTGATTAAAGGTCCCTTTGGAGACCTGAGCATTCTGCCTGTCAATCTCCTTTACCATGCCATAGCCAGCTGGCCTCTGATTTTATGTGTAGTTCTGGTGCAGTTTCCTATGTGTCAGGCATGCTCAGAACCTGTCAGAGAGCTGTCACCCCTGTGACTTAGAGTTTAGAGCATAAATGGAAAGGATCCTTAGTGCTCAAGGACTAATCTGTGTGCCTCAGCCAGGCTCCCTACAGGGCTGGCTTATGTCTACCTGAGAGGCTCAAGAACCCCAGAACCCATGGCATGGGGGGATAGAGCCTAAGAGCTGAGGTGAGCAGGGAATGGGATTAGAAGGCTCTCAAGTATCATGAACCATGGTTCAGTGTTTCTGTGGGGGTGGAGGTGGGTATAGGTGTGTGGTGTGTGTGTTGCTGGGGATAGAATCAATGGCCTTACGTGTGGTAGGCAGGCACTCTAGTACTGAACTACTTACCCAGCCCTCAGTCCTAGTTCAGTTGTCACCATCATGTCCTAGAGAGTCTGCTATTTCATGTCGGGGCCTTGTGGCTAAATGGGTGCTAACCTTCATATCCTTTAAGCCCAATAGGCAGCTTGAGGTTTTCTGGAAAACAGAAGAGCAGGGGCCAAAAGGCTGAATGTTACTAATAGCACAGGGAGGGCAGCTGCTGGCTGAACAGATGTTTTAGACCACTGTGGGTTCCCAGAAATGAACTTCCCATTTCTTTCCCATGGCCCACTTGCCCAGGAGTGGTCTGCAGATCTGAATCGAACTCTCAGCCGGAGAGAGAAGAAGAAGGCTGCTGATGGTGTCACCCTAACAGGAATCAACCAGACAGGGGACCATTCTGGGCAGAACAAGACTGGCAGGTGAGCTCCAGGCCCAGCTGCAGTCCAGAACTGACCATCTGGTCAGGAGTGAGGATCTACTGGTTCTGGGATGCCACCAGCTTGGGCACTTGGATAATTCCACATGGGACAGAGACCCCAAGAACAAATGTTCTTGGAACTCTGTGAGCTCTGGGTGAAGCATCTCTCAATTCTCTTTCTGCTTGCTGCTGGTGTTCCTGAAAGATCCAGAGAATGCCTTTTGCACACTGTGCCTGTCCTGATAAGGAAGGTGCCAGTGTTAGCTGCTTGTGTTCATCTCCATGGAACATCCCAGGGTGGAAGTAGAAGATAGAGACATGATACCAATGGCATCGTCCTGATGGGACATCTCTGTGGAGGTGCCAATAGATATAGAACAGTGGAGGATGCTCACAAGTCTCCCGTACTTAATGGTAGTTATTTCTAAATAGGTTTGGGGTGTAACTCAGCAGCAGATCATTTGTCAGGCAAGTAAAAGCCCTGGGTTCAGTCCCAGCCCCTGAACAGAACACTCCCTTATCTTCACAACAGAAATCTCTGACTTCTTTGTATAAAAAGACTTGTGGATAGAAGGAGTACCAACTGTGATCCTTAGAACCTTCTGGAAAGTATGTGCTATCGGACTTGGCTAGAGGCCTCTGGGCCATGCTTAGGTAATTTTCACCTTAGCTCAGGTTCTAGTTAATAGGCTTGGGGTATAAATGAGATACTAAGCCCCTACCCTCCCAGGCTCCCTAGTCACACATGGCTGGTTCATGCTCGGAGGTCTTGAGGGCCCAACCTCAGAACCAAGCCATCCTCCCCAGTGTCCTCAGTGCTAGTAGTAGGTGGAAGGAATTGGGATCTCCCTGAGGAGATGTTATGGACTAGTAGCTGCCCAGAAAGAATGCACCAGTTCAGTGCCCAGCACAAATTCCCTCAGAAAAGTCCATTAGTGCAGGGAGCCCAGATGGGCAGAGGGTCTGGTAGTGTCCAACACACTGCCTGTACATGGACAGCCAGACAGGTTCACTCGTGGCATTTGAGGGGTTTCCCACCTTCCTCTGATGGCTCTGGGGTGGTAGCTGCTCAATTTTATGCTGCCCAAAGCCCTGGCCACTGGTGTGGATGGTAATTGTAGCCAAGGAATCACAGTACATCAGCCCAGGGTGACTTTCTATACATTTTTCTTGTGGTGGCTCCCTATAGAGTGCTACACCCTGCAACCTCTTCATCCTACTCCCTAGTGCCCAATGTCTTGCTGGATAATGCTAAACTGGGAGACAGTTGGCCAAGGATGGTTTGACTCCAGAGCACCCTTAGAGGCCCTCTGTGCAGCAAGCTTTAGTGCTGACTGTGGACTCTCCAACACCTGGAAGCTGACCATTGGCCTGTTTATTAATTAGAAGGGGCACTGGAGAGCTGGGGAGGCCCCTACTCCATGGATGCAGTCCTTCAGGGCCTGCTGCTTCCTAGAAGAGCTCCACCATCAATTTTTCCCACTGACTAAGCCTTATGTGGGAATGAGGGGGTGGAGACACCCTGAGCCAGGAAGTGCTTGTGTACCTGTGGTGGACAATTAACTTACAGGTGATTGAGGTATAGTGACACATTGAAGTATCGCCCCATGTCCTACTATAATTATCTTTTAGTCAAGCAACAACCTTCTATCAGATGAGGGAGGAGCTGCTGTAACTCTAGAGATGCTGTCACTGTCTTCTGCAGCTGGAGTCACCAGGGCCCTCAGTGGGCCCCCAGCTGTGATCCCTGAAAGCTCTCTTTCTCCCCCATAGCAACCTTAGTGTCCCGAGCAACCCCGCCCAGTCCACGCAGTTACAGTCCAGCTACAACCCCTTCGAGGACGAGGACGACACGGGCAGCACCGTCAGTGAGAAGGAAGACATTAAGACCAAAAAGTTGGTGAACACACACTTCCCTCTGGCTTCCTCCTCGCTCTCTGTGTGTCTCCTTTCTCTCTATCCAGGGGTCTCTTGGGGTCTCACCCCTCAGCATTTCAGCAATGCATGAATCCTGCAGGACTGGGTGCCTGCCCTCTGCATTCCAGGCCTGCTTGGACAGTGTCAGGCCTCTCCTCCTCTCTGGGAGGGCACAGCTAACACTCTGGTTGCTTTTCCTCTGTTCTTTGTTAACCCTTTAAGGCCTGAGCAGCACCACTACAAGAAGACAGACAGGCAGTCTAAGCTGGGGGACCTGCTGAAGTGGGTCGAGGTCTACCTGCAGGCACTGCTCTGGCGTATTGGTAGCCCCCCAGCTTCTCTTGAGGGCTCAGGATGAGTGTGGATGGCAGAGGGGCCTGGCTGCACCTGCCTGTAGGGCAGGAACTCTGGGTGGGGACCTTACATCCTCTGTCAGTCCCGTGCTAAGAGCCTCATGTCATCCTCTGTTGCAGTGTCAGCAGCTACGAGAAGACTCAGAATTACCCTGCTGACTGGTCTGATGACGAGTCTAACAACCCCTTCACCACGGATGCCAATGGGGACTCTAACCCATTTGACGAGGACACTACCTCAGGATCGGAAGTGCGAGTTCGGGCCCTCTATGACTATGAGGGGCAGGAACACGATGAGCTGAGCTTCAAGGCTGGTAGGTGACCTTCCCAAATACCCACCCAGGAACGGAGGCATCCAGCCTGCTGGGGACTTGCTTGTCTTTTGTTCTTGAAGTCTTGTGAAGTTCCTGCTAATTTCATGTGTGGTTCTTAACTATAGTACCTTTCCCCTACTTGATCTTTGCATGTCCCCTTGTTCCAACCAGGGAGATGATAGTGTGTTGGTCATGTTGGGGCCAGGTGAAGGCCATCTCTCTCTGACTTGTGCTTTGTTAGCCATTGGCCTTCACTGTCTGCTGGCTGTTAGTCACCAACTGAAGTTACTACCTCTGATTTTACAGGTATCTGTGTGCTGTTAATTATATTAAGATCTCTGTGTTCTGATGTTTATGTTTTGTCTCTTTACCATGACAAAGGTTTAACTATCGAAGCCACCAAACTACAGCTGCAGTCTTTCTTGGGTACCTCAGGGTTAGCTTGTCTCTGGTCTCCTAGGCAGAAGCTTCTTGCAAGAAGCCATGCTTACAATTTAGCCTGTCACTAGAAGCAAGATTATAATAATAAAGGACAATAGTGACTTAAGTTTGTCCTTCAAAGCATTTGGGGGCTAGTCAGAATGCCGTCACTGGTTCAGAACTTTGTCCTCTTGACTGTGTAGCTTGGGTATCTCCTACTCCTACGAGTCCTTTTGTTTATCCCTCTTCAGTGCTGCAGACTTTGTGCAGTCTTTTTAGCCCCTGCCTATGTCCTCACTGTGAGCCAAGGCTGTTTTTACTTACTGCCCCCAGAGAGTAAGCTCCTGTGTCATGATAGCACAGCACACTCATGCGCTCTGCATCCTGGGAACCTTGTGTTAGCACTCAGGCCTCAGTGGTCTCTTCATCAGCAGATGGAAGTGTCTAGGGAGAAGACCCTGTTTGCTCAGGGGTCTGCCAGGCTAGCCGTAGCTCAGGAAGCAAAACCTCAAAGAGCTGCAGGTAAGAGCCCCAATGACACCTTGAGCCATTACACAGAATGAAAACATGGGGGCATGTTGCTAAGCAAGGCAGCCTGGGACACACGGGACAGGCACAAGGTTAAGCCTGGTGTTATTACAACCTGGACTGCTACTTGCTACAGGGTGACTTTGAGAGCTGCCATCTTCGGATCACAGTGGTATCTGGGATAGAAGTGTTACATATATTTTAGTAGTGAAATATCCAGGGTCTTGCCCCGTCTTCAGGAGGCTGCCTATTCCTCTGCCCTGGAGACCCTCTAAGGATCCTTTGAGAAGCATGTTTCACATTCACATAGAATTTGGATGCACAGGTGACTTTCTGTGATCAGTGTTGCCTGCCCTGTCACTATGGCTATCCTCTTTTTGTTTTGCAGGAGATGAACTGACCAAGATAGAGGACGAGGATGAACAGGGTTGGTGCAAGGGACGCTTGGACAGCGGTCAGGTTGGCCTATATCCAGCCAACTACGTTGAGGCTATCCAGTGACAGGCCATGGGCAGGCTGGCGGAGAGACGGAAGTGGGGAGTTCAGGAGCTCCGTTAGCCTTAGCCTGTGCAGCACCCCCAGCAGCCATGTTGGCATCCACTCCACCTGCAAACGATGATGGTTGTGTTAGGCTTCCTGGTGTGTTTTGAAGGCAGATGAACTGGTGATTTCACTGGGGACTTGGCCCCTTTCCAAGCACATCTGGGCAGATCTAGGCACAGGAAGACATGGTCCAACAGCGAAAGCCAAGCCCCTCCCTACCCGTACCATCTCTTTGTATCATGGATCTGCACCTTCTTGCCCTTATCTCTCCTGAGTCAATGATGGATCACACTGATTCTTGTTCCACTGATTATTTTCTCTGATGAATCCCTGCCTACAAGTTCAGTGAACAAACTTTAACGCCATTTTCTGAGTAAAGAGTTTGAGGTTTTAATTTAAAGGCAATGTACAGTTATACTTTTTTATATGCTCTTCCAGTCACGTAAATTATGGCCTACATTGATCTGAGATGATCTCCATGTAAGCTGTCTTCATTTCTCTGTTTTGTCCAGATGTGGGGTTGCTGCAGCAGGGTTCCATGGCAAGTGCCAGTTGCAGGGGTAACATTTTGCAGCATTCCCCAACATCACTATGTTTAGAAATTATTTTCACTCTATTCTGGCTTCAGTTTTTACAGATTAACAGTTTTATTAGTGATTTGGAAAGTTAAAAGAAGACTAACTTTTCAAAGCAGCTGCATCTATAGATTAAGATGCTTTACATTAGACTCATGTCTTGATGTATATCTGTATATATTATTTGATATTCAGAGAATCTATAAAGTTCACCTACTCTTGAAGCATTGGTGGCTTCTGACAGCAGGTTTTGTCAACTGCTTGAAGCCCATGGCATTGAGGCACAGGCATGGCTGGCCAACAGCCTCCTCCCGGTTAAGATGTGGCTCTGACCTCTGAGTGGAGACTGCTGAGAAGTCTAATTCTCCCTGGCCAGAACTCTAGCTCCATGTCAGAGCACTGGAAAATCTCCCAGGTCTTTGCAGTCATCACAGGCTTCACGGTTCCTGTGCCACTCACTGGAGAGTTGGAGGGGTTCCATCCCCAGCACAAGTCCCTCAACGTACCCTTGTCCTCAAGTGCAGTGGGATTGTTCTGAGCCCCAGGGATAGGCTCGGGGGGGGGGGGGGGGCTTTATTTTGTTAACTCAGATAGTGTGCACTGTTGCACATCAGCAATTCGTGTTTCTTCAGTGTTTGCCAAGAGCGCCCTGTTTTACTGTGGCTGTGTGTCATGACAACTTACCAGCAGAAAACCTTGTTCCTATGCTACAGTCCTTAACATTTAGAAATTCCTTTAAATGTATAGTATTTTAGAACAACAACAACAAAATCAATAAACAGTTGATCTCATGCTTTGACAGGCCCTTTGCTTTGCATCCACCCTCATGTTCACACAGCTGATAGACCTGTCCCCTTTGGGGCACACCAGCTGAAACTGGGCGAGATCCAGTACACAAGACTCCTTCTCAGGGTCATGTCTCGGTGTTCTGCCACCCTCTTTTCCCTGACCTAACAGAACAAGACCAGCAGCCATTCTTCCCCATACCTGTGCATACCTATTGTGTGATGATCCTTTGGGTGCCACCATTGTGTTTCCTGCAAATAGCTGATCTCTGGGTGTAATGTGATCAATGCAAGTCCTTGCTGGTCCTAAGTACACAGAGAACCTCCAAGAACCTTGTCTCCTAGTAGGATCAACTGAGGAAATAAAGCCAGGCTTGGTAGCTCTGACTAGGTAGAAGGTCCTTGTCATGGCTATGATCACTTAGGCTGAGGACCAGGACCCATTATTATCCTTGGCTGCCCTTACCATACCACCCAGGTTGGGATCCCAGGATCCCTTGGCCTCCCATAGCCCCTGCACTGGATCAGAGCTGTTACTACTCTTGAGGGGCACTGGGGCCCCTAAGCTGACTCTAGGTGGAATGTAGTGAGCCTAGACCCTACCTGGACAGGAGCTCTATGGGAGCTAACAAGGAGGCATCTCATTATATCTACCAAGCTCTATTCTTCCCCACTCTAATGTAAACTTGGCCCAGTAACCAGGGTCTGGCTCTGCTACAGCCAGAGCTAAAACACTGATCTTCAAAGTGTCTCTGCAGGAAGGCAATAGAGCTGCTTTTTTTTTGTCTCAGGACCCTGAGCTACCCAAACAGACCTGTCTCTGCTTGGCTTGGCCTACCCTGTCCTAAGAAGTCTGTGGGGCTGGGCCATGCCAGGCTACGGCTACCAGGGCAGGCCTGTAGGGAACTGCTCATAACTCATCAGGATAAAGATAAGGAAGGTGGATAAAGGACCCCGTGGATACCATAGCAACTCCCTCATGGTTCAGAGGAAAACAGGCCAGATGAGAAGGTGAGACTTGTCCATGGACACAGAGCAAAGAGCTCAGATATATAAACCAGTTTGCCTCTCCTGGTAGGGGAAGAGATTGACTCATTTATCTATCAAGTAGTTATCCCCAAATACACACCCAAGCATTTATTGAGTACCTACTGTGTGCTAGACTCCAACAGCCTAAGCAGAAAGCAGAACCAGTGGGTACCCTTGGGAAGATGCCAGATCAGCCCCACACCGGGAAAAGAATGTCCCTGGTTATAGATATATTGAATCTGGAAGTCTCCAGCTCTTAAAGATGGGCAGATAAGGCAAAGCACTCCCTGGTCCTTACACAGTTTCCCCCCAATTCCAGTACCAAGCATCCTGAGTCCTTCTTCCCCTCTCCCCTCTGTAGGAGGTCAAGCTGGACTGCAGACAGACAGCACCTTGACCCTGGCCAGTATCTGCGCCTCATTTCTGCCAAGGGAGATCAGTTAGGATAACTGGGTTTCCAGGAACCAAGAGACCCAGCCAGTCAGGCTCCCTGGGTTGCACCTGCTCTCTGAGCTGCCTGCTTTACACCACCATCTCTTCACAGGCCAAGCACTGTCCCCTTTGCTCCTTCACATGGAACCTTGTCCCAAGCTCCAACATTCTCCTCGTCCATTCTCCAGACACCTACAGGAGTCACGGACCCCTTTCTGGGCTCTGGGCACCCATATAAATGGGTGGACAGCAACCTCTCAGACTCACCTGTGTGGTCCTCCCTCTAATATAAAGGCGGAAGGGCCTTGGGGCCAGGACAAAACCAGATCCAAATTTTCCAGTAGAAAGAACCAGAATCAGCGTAGAGATGGCTCCAAAGCGCTGAGCAAGCTGGACCAGGCCAAGCTCAACCTAGCCCAGCCTGTGAGTGAAGTACCAGACTCAGGGCCAGAACACCACCACTACAGGATAAATGTGACTTTTCATTGATAACCCCTCCCTGCTACAGTGAAGATATTGCAGAGGTGATTGGGTCACCAGAAGAAACTTTTATGGTAGGATTAGTGCTCTTATAAATGAGGCCTGAAGAGTCCTGTCTATCCCTCCCACTTGAGGATAGCTAGGAAGTGCCATGGTCACCTGAGCCCTTGCAGAAAGCTCTGGAGTTCCTTGCTTTGCTCATCTCTGAAATGGAGCACTAGGAGACATCTCATTCTGTGAAAGACTCCATCCTTTTAACATTACTGCCTTGTTTAATTTTCATGGTAGCCCAGTGCACTAGGTAGTGTTAGCTTTATTTTATAGAAATAGGAAACTGAGGCACCAAGAGCAACTTGTCCAAAGTGGAAAAGCTGCCGTGCAACAGAGTAAGCTTCAGATCAGGCAGCCCAGGCTCCTTCAAGCTGGACTGTTGGCCTGGTAGCACCTGCCTCAGAGGACACAGCACTGGACCCCTTGCCTGTACCCACTGGTACTCATGACACATAGTCAAGCATACCTTTAATCTCAGGAGACAAAAACAAGGGGGATCTGTCTGAGTTTGAGGCCAGCCTGATCTACATGGTGAATTCTAGATACATAATGAGACCCTGTCTGAAAATGAAATGTCACCCAGCTAGGCCAGGAGTTCGGTTCCAGATTTGAAATGCCCCTCCTCTCTGCAGCCCTTCAGTACAACTCTCCCCTTGGACCAGTCAAAATATAGAACTCTCATTTGCCTGTCATCCTAGTCAACTTCTTTATGCCCTCTGTTCGTAGAAACCACTACTAATGTACATGGTCTTATTTGTGTAGCCCAGACTGGCCTCAACCTCACAAGTAATCCTCCTGCCTCAGCTTCCTCACAGGCAAGTGCTTGCATGCCCAACTTGTACTAATCTATTTTCTCTTTAGTTTTTTGCCATTTCCAAAATGTATTATGAATAGGATTATTTAAAAGATAGCCCTTGGGGCTGAAGACATGGCTCAGTGATTGAGAGGATTGGAGTTCAGGTGTCCAGTGCCCCCAGAACATGCCAGGTAGGTGTGGCATCCCACCTGTAATTCAAGCCTCTGAAGGCAGAGATGGCATCTTCAGAGCAAGGCAGGAACTAGCTAGGCTAGAGGTGTCAAAAATCCCTGGGTTTTGTTGAGAGACCCTGCCTCAAAGAATATGGTTAAGAGCAATTGAGGAATATTCCCAATGTTTGTTTGTTTGTTTAAGATTTTATTTATTGTGCATACAACATTCTGCTTCCATGTATATCTGCACACCAGAAGAGGGCACCAGATCTTATAATGGATGGTTGTGAGTCACCATGTGGTTGCTGGGAATTGAACTCAGGACCTCTGGAAGAGCAGTCAGTGCTCTTAACCTCTGAGCCATCTCTCCAGCCCCAAGATTCCCAATGTTATCCTTTGGCCTTCGCATACACATGTATTCATATACACACCCATTTGCACGTGTGCATACACTCATGTGAGCATGCACACACATGTATACCACATATATATGAAAAGGGAAATTGTTGTTCTTTCCACGTTACTCTTTTGAGATTCCATGTAGTTTTGTGTGCTAGTGTTTTGTTACTTTTTTTTCCCCCTTTTTTTCTTTTTCCCATTCCTATGGATAGTTTCCATTGAATAACGTGCTTGGATTCATTCATCCAACTGAAGGATATTTGATTTGTTTCTAGTATTTGAGGATAATAATGTTATAAGCACTGACAATGATCTATTGTAAGTACAGAATTTGAGGATCTTGGAAAATAGTTCAGAGGATAAAGCATTTGCTCTGAAAGCCTGTGAAGACGAGGCAGTGCACAAGAAGCTCATTTGCAGCTGACAAAATGGCCCCCTAGACCTTTCCAACTTCTCAAGACCCATTAAGCCCTGTCCTTTCCAGAGGCTAGAGTAGCAGTGATTACTGGGGGTCGGAGCTTTTCTTCAGTGCTGCCCATAATTGCTCACTCACCTGGAGGTAATTCTCTACCCACCCCCAGTGCTCCTGTAAATGACCCTAATTAAAGCTAATTAGGTTCTGTCTGCTGGATTTCGGTGGAACTTTGGTCTATTGTATCTAGTCATTGTTGTTGTCATCGGTGCCCTACCTAAGGTGAAGACAGTCTAAAATGCATCTTCAGGAAAGGTTAACAGAATGCTACAGATGAGCAAATGGCACCTCTAGAGAAGAAACTGCTGAAAGCCCAAGAGCTGGGATGCAGCCAGCTGAAGGAGGACAGAAGCTGGGCAGCGCTGAACTTGACTCTCAAACCTGTTTTGCTTCTACCAATGCACTCTATCTGAGGCCACGTTTTCCAACTCCCCTACACTCACCCTAGTAAAAGAGGCACCTGCTCGAGAGTCCCAACCTTCTGGCTATGTTATATGTATTGTCAAACTCTGTCCTGCTATCATGTAAGGTTGGGATGGAGCCCCAAGTGCTAGTTAAGCTTGGGGTGCTGCAAAGATGGCTCATGGCTTCAGAAAGTGTACTACTATTCCAGAGAATATGAGTTCCTTTTCACCAGCTCCAGGACTCCCAGGGTACCCGCATGCGTATACACAGACATGCATAATTAATGTTTCACTGGGTATATCAACTACATTCCAGGGGAGGCCCCCATGCCCGGGAGTAGTTAATAGAAAACAGTAGCCAACAGAAAAACTCAATGGTATTTTTGTGTACTTTTTATTTTGTTTTGGGGATCTTGGGTTTTTTGTTTTGATGGGTGGGAAGAACTGAGGAGGATCTGGGAGTTGGCAGGGGAGAAGGGGACACGTTCAAAATATAGTGTATGAAAAATTGTTTTAAAAAAAGGGTGGTGGTGCATGTCTGTCATCCCAACACTTTACGTTGTGGAGACAGGAGGATCAGAAAGTCAAGTTCATCCTCAGCTGCATAATGAGTTCATGGACTACATAATGTTAACTTGGACTACATAAGACTCCGTCTCAACATATATATATGCAAAGCACACTCTTGCAAAAAATAGAAATCATATATACTGTGCACCCTGAGCGTACAGTGCCTCTGGACACCAGAAGAGGGTGTGGGAATCCCTTGGTATGTGGATGCTGGGAATCGAACTCCAGGTCCTCTGGAAGAGCAGGGACACCAGAAGAGGGTGTGGGAATCCCTTGGTATGTGGATGCTGGGAATCGAACTCCAGGTCCTCTGGAAGAGCAGGGACACCAGAAGAGGGTGTGGGAATCCCTTGGTATGTGGATGCTGGGAATCGAACTCCAGGTCCTCTGGAAGAGCACCCTGCGCTCTTAATTACTGAACCGGCTATCCAGTAGCCGAAAAAAAATTCTCTCTACAAAAAACGAACTTTCCACCACAGATTCAGGGTATGGCTTTAGCTGAGAATAAAAAAGTGTGACAATCCAGTGTGAGGGGAGAGTCCTACGTCAGCCACCCCACAACTTTTCTGAAACGCCTGTCCCGGGGAAGCAGAGGCACCTGACGCAGGCGCACCAGAGAGGAACCTGCGCGGCAAGGCCGCAGCGGTGAAGTGACCAGCAGAACCAGGAGAGGAGGCCGGGGGCAGCCCCGGGGGCGGGGCCAGAGAGGGC